>NW_028274809.1:170851531-171151531 GCF_037043125.1 Eumetopias jubatus
CCTCTCCCTCACTGACAGAGTTTGGACCAAATTGTCCTGATGAGATTGCTGGATGTTCCACAGTAAGAAAGTCCCTTCTGGTACTTGGAAAGCTCTCCAAGAAAATTTCTTTCCTCCTTTACATTTTGTCAAGAGGTTGATGCTCGGGTCAACTGCACATATTTTGATCTCAAGCTAACAGATAGAAAAAAAGGACAAAATACATTTACCTGTAAATAGAGCTGAGGACCTGGATTAAGCCAATTCTGAAATCTCTGGGTTTTCATGTTAGTGAGGAAATAATTTTTCTTGTTTAAGCCAATTTGGAGGTTGTTTTATATTTCCTTTTTCCTGTTGCCAACAGCTAAAAATATTATAAGGTAGCTTATGAGTACCAAATGTGTTAATGAAGGTAAAACAATTATAACAGTGACAGACACATAATTAACACTCACTAATGGAGAAAATGTAACGAATTAAATGGGCTACATTTCTATTAAATATTCAGGATTATTTCAATTCATGTTGACTGTACTTTTTAAAAAATTTCCTATTGGTTAGTTTTGTATTGATGTGTAGATTAATGTAATTACAATGTAGCTCACAGGGTTATGAAGATCAAATGGAGATTAAATATAGTAATGAATTTGAAAGACTTTAACAGTACTTGGCACTTAATAAGCCCACAAAAATTGAACATTATATATATATATAACATACATATATATTGATTTCCTCTTTTAGCAAAATTTATTTATAACTTTTTTTATTTTAAAACTATTATTTTCATGGGCATTTCATGGTTTTGATTTCAAATTAGTCTATTTATAATTAGGAAAAAACATGTTTAGTAATAGAATTATTTTTGGTTTTTTTTTTTGGAAATATGGGAATTGCCTGTGGCTGGGTAAAATGTCTCTTTTCATAACTGTTCCATTGGTTTTTGAAAAGAACTTTTGCTAACCATGACCAAAAGGTATTACACACACTCATTAAATGAATTTAGGACAATGTATTAATTAATTTTTCACAATTTATTCATTACTGAGAATGGTGTAGTTCTAATGTGGGTATGAATTTGTCAATATCTCTTTAGTTCTGTTGTGTTTTTCCTTTAATTTCTGGACAAAAACAACATAACATAACAGCAAATGTGTTGTTATGTTATACACAAGTTTGTAATAGTTCTAGGATACTAGGGAGTAACTCATTTTGTCTGTGTGGTAATTAACATTGTCCCTAATATTCCTTTTTAAAAAGATCTATTTGCTTAATGTTAATTTGACTACATCTTTTTTTAATAAAATTTTGCTCAATACCAGTTTTTCTCTCTTTTAAACTTTTATCATTTCTATTCCTTATTTTTTGGTATACTACTAAAAATAGTTTGTAGGTAGGGCGCCTGGGTGGCTCAGATGGTTAAGCGTCTGCCTTCGGCTCAGGTCATGATCCCAGGGTCCTGGGATCGAGTCCCGCATCGGGCTCCTTGTTAAGCAGGGAGTCTGCTTCTCCCTCTCCCTCTGCCTTTCCCCCTGCTTCTTCTCTCTCTGTCTCTCCCGCAAATGAATAGATAATCTTTAAAAAAAAAAAAAATAGTTTGTAGGTAGTTTCTGCTGTTGTTTGATCTACTCCTTTATAATTGGAAATTTTACTTTATTTATACGTACTGGGACTATTAATATAGTTGGATTTATTTCTGCAGTAGTATTTTATACTTTTTTTTTAAGATTTTATTCATTTATTTGAGAGAGAGAGAGAATGAGAGATAGAGAGCACGAGAGGGAAGAGGGTCAGAGGCAGAAGCAGACTCCCTGCTGAGCAGGGAGCTCGATGTGGGACTTGATCCCGGGACTCCAGGATCATGACCCAAGCCGAAGGCAGCCGCTCAACCAACTGAGCCACGCCGGCGCCCTTTTTTTTTTTTTAGTAATATTTTATACTTTTAATATAACTTATTATTCCTTCATCTCACTTCTGAGTTGTATATATTTTTTATATTTTTGATGTTTAACCTTTAATTTTTAATACAGATATCTGAAAAACTAAAAAATTAATTAACTAAATGTAGAAAGTTGTTAAAACTACAGTTGGGTAATACTTACCTGTCTGAAATGTTACTTATTTGTATTTACTTGCACCTTGATTTCTGTCTACAAAATTAGATAGTGTATAGTTCAGTGGTTTGTATTATATTAGCATAAGCTGGGTAGTCATCCCAATATTAAATTTTAGAACATTTTCATCATTCCAAAAGGAAGCCTGTATCCATTAGCAGCAATTCTCAATTCCTCTCTATCTGAAGACCTTGGCCATCATTACTGTCCTCTCTGTCTCTATGAATTTGCTTAATCTGGAAATTTCATATAAATAGAATCATACAGTATGTATTTTGGTGACTGGATTTTTTAACTTACCATAACATTTTCAAGGATCCTACAAATTCTAAAATTCATTAGCTCATCATATTTCTTTTAATTGCGGAATAATATCTCATTTTGTGGATCTACCACATTTTGTTTATTCATTCACCAGTTGATGGACATTTGGTTTTTGCTACTTTGGGGCAAATGATATATAATGCTGCTGTGAATATTTATGTACAAGCTGTTGTGTGGATATATGCTTTCAATTATCTTGGGTATATACTTTATGGTAGAATTTTTGGGTCATATGGTAACATCACATTTAACCTGTTAGTGAATTGCTAAACTGTTTTCTAAAGGACTGCATTATTTTACATTTCCACCCATAGTGTACAAGTGCATCCTTTGATCATTTATCTTTTTCTTTTTGTTGTTGAAATGCAGGAGTTCTTTATATATTCTGGATACAATTCCCTTATCAGGCATAGGGCTTGTAACTATTTTCTCCCGTTCTGTAATTTGTCCTTTTAATTTTTTGAGGTGTCCTTTAAAATACAAAATATTTTAATTTTGATGAAGTTCAGTTGATCTATTTTATATATTTTCTCACTTATGCTTTTGGAGTTATATTTTTTTTTAAATTTTTTATTGTTATGTTAATCACCATATATTACATCATTAGTTTTTGGTGCAGTGTTCCATGATTCATTGTTTGTTCATAACACCCAGTGCTCCATGCAGAACGTGCCCTCCTCAATACCCATCACCAGGCTAACCCATCCCCCTACCCCCCTCCCCTCTAGAACCCTCAGTTTGTTTTTCAGAGTCCATCATCTCTCATGGTTCGTCTCCCCCTCTGACATACTCCCCTTTTCTTCCTCTCCTGTTATCTTCTTCTTTTTCTTTTTTCTTAAAATATGTTGCGTTATTTGTTTCCGAAGTACAGATCTGTGATTCAACAGTCTTGCACAATTCACAGCGCTCACCAGGAGTTATATTTTTAAAAAATCATGTAACCTAAGATCACAAAGATTCATTTCTATGTTTTCTTCTAAGAGTTTTAAAGTTTTAGCTCTTACATTAAGTTCTGTATTCCACTTTATAATAATTTTAGTATATGTCATAAGGCAGGAATCAAATTTCATTCTTTTGCATGAAGATATCAGATTGTTTAAACATATTTATTTACAGCACTATATAGTCACTTTAAACAAAGCAGGAGTAAAAGGTGTTGATCCCTATGCCCCAGCAGTTGAAAACCTGGCTATAACTTTTGACTCCTCCCAAACTTAACTACTAGTAACCTACTGTTGAAGATTTACCAGTAACAATCAATTAATACATGATTTGTATGTTATATCTATTATATACTGTCTTACAATAAATTAAGCTAGAAAAAGGAAACGTTATTCTAAAAAGTCACAAGGAACAAAAAATACATTTATAGTACTATACTGTATTTATGGAAAATGAATTTTTTGCATATAAGTGGACCCACGTGGTTCAAACCTAGGTTGTTCAAGTGTCAACTGTACTTTCCTCAATGAGTTATGGTGTCATCTGCTGGGAATGGTCAGCAATCCCTGTACCAACGAATGAAAGATGACTCCAAACTTTGCTGTGAAAGAGAGAAGACAAGGGGGTCAACTCTCAGAGGCGAAGACCCTGTCCCTTCTTTGCGCCTGCCTTTTTTTTTTTTAAGATTTTATTTATTTATTTGACAGAGAGATAGCGAGAGCAGGAACACAGCAGGTAGAGTGGGAGAGGGAGAAGCAGGCTTCCTGCTGAGCAGGGAGCCCTATGTGGGACTCGATAACAGGATGCTGGGATCATGACCTGAGCCGAAGGCAGACACTTAATGACTGAGCCACCCAGGTGCCCTTTGCTCCCACTTTTATTAGTCTTTCAGGATAATCACAAATCCTTTAAAACTGTTTCCCAAGCACATGATGTGTGACAAGAGGTCTTACTGAAACTAGGAAGATCTGTTTACCAGAAAGATACAATATGCTAATCTGCATGTTCTACGAGTTCTGCTAAACGTAGCCTAAGGGACAATGGGTACATCTCTTAGATCACAGGGCGGCTGTTTGGGCTAGGAAAGCTACAGGGAGGGGCGCCTGGGTGGCTCAATCGTTAAACGTCTGCTTTTGGCTCAGGTCATGATCCTCCTGGGATCGCCCTGCGTCAGGCTCCCCGCTCCGGGGGGAGGTCCACTTCTTCCTCTCCCACTCCCCATGCTTGTGTACCTCCTCTCGCTATCTCTCTCTCTGTCAAATAAATACATAAAATCTTAAAAAAAAAAAAAAGAAAGCTGCATGGAAGGCAACTCCCCATGGCATTCCTATGTTGGAGTGGTCATGCAGGCCGACCTCGGCATTCCAAAGGCCCAGGCCCTTCTCCAAAACCCTCTCTGCCCTCAGCGGCCTTGTGTTATATTTTGGAAAGCCAGGTATTATGGCTGATTTCATGCTCTACATTAACTTCAACAGTCATCCTTGATAAAATCAATTTACTATAAATGTAATAGTTTTCGGATTCTCCATTCTACTCCATTGATCTATATGTTGATTGGTAAGCTAGTACTGCACTCCTTCTAATTATTGTAGCTTTGTAATATGTTTTAAAATGACAAAATGTGGGACCTCCATCTTTGTTTTGTTTTGTTTTAAGATTGTCCATTTTAGGTCTCTTACATTTACATACACGTTTTAGAATCAGCTTGACAATTTCTGCAAAATAGGCTGCTGGGTTTTTAATAGTTATATTGGTTCTGTAAATTCATTTAAGAAATATTGCAATCTGAATAATACTAAGTCTTTGTGAACATGACTCTTAATTTATTTAGGTCTATAATTTCTTACAACAATGATTTGGAGTTTTCAGTGCAGAAATCATATACACCTTTTGTTAAATTTATTATTTTGTTAAATTTATTCCTAATATTTTAATATGTTTGCTGCTATTATAAGAGGAAATGTTTTCTTGATTTTATTTTCAAAATGTTCATTGCCAATATATAGGAAAAGAATTGATATTTATATTTTGATATCGTGACTAATGATGGCAAACTTTTTTAGTAATTCTAAAAGTTTTTCTATGGATTCTTTAGAATATTCTATATGCATGATTGTATCACTTGAAAACAGATAGATTTGCTTCCTCCTTTCCAATTTAGATGGGCTTTATTCCTTTATTTTGCCTGATTGCTCTGACTAATACCTTCAGTACAATGTTGAATGGAACAGGCAAGAGTAGACATTTTTCGCTTATTCTTAATACTAGGGGGAAAGCCTTCAGTATATCACCATTAAGTATGTTAACTGCAAATTTTGAGTAACTATCTTTTATCAGGTTGATGGAAGTCCCTTACATTTCTAGTTTCTTAACTTTTTTTCATAAAAGTTTGTTTGATTTTGTCAAATATTTTTCCTGTATATATTGAGATGATCATACAGTTACTTTTAATTTATTTATATGGCATAACACATTGATTTTCATGTGTTAAACCAATCTTAATATCCTGGTATAGATACAAATTGGTCATGGTATATAAACATGTTTCTGTATTTGCTTGCTGGTAATTTATTAAGGATTTTTTTTTTCTATCTAGTTATAAGTGGTATTTTTTTTCTGTAGTTTTCTTGTAATGTCTTTGTCTGGCTTTAGTATCAGAGTAATGATAGCCTCATGGGATACATTAGGAAATATACTCTTCTGTTCTATTTTTTGGAGAAAATTTATGATGCATTTGACAGTATTTCTTTTTAAAACATCTTGTCAAATTTACCAACAAAGCAATATAGCCCTAGGCTTTTCTTTTGGAAATTTAAAAATTATTAATTTAATATCTTTATTAGTTATAAGTCTGTCCAAATATTATATTTCTTCTTAAGACAGATTCAGTAGTGTTTGTTTTTCTAGGAGTGTGTTTATTAAATTTAGATGATCTCATTTAGAGTCATAAAATTATTCTTTTCCATTTTATAATTGAATTAGACCACTTTGGAAATCAGATTCCCCACAAGGCTTGTTGTTGTTTGTTATTGTTTCTGTTGTTATGGTTGTTCCTGCTGCTACTGCTCTTTGCTTGTTTAGTGACTTTCCAAGATTAATTCAGTAAAGTTCATATTCTTTTTCATGTGTAGCTGGAAAAGTCTCTCTTCAACTGGCTAGTCTGAGATTTCCCTTGAATGCTTTGAATCAATAAGTCTCCCACCTTTGCCAAGAGGCTCTGGGTGTTGAGGTACACTTCAATGTTCTGGCAGTTTCCGTGTCCACGTTTGCCTTTTTTTTCTGCCTTACACCTCAAGGACTGTCAGAAATGAGAGAGTAGTGCTTCTTCAAGTCTTTCTGAATATGCACACAACCCAGCACATGCATGTGACCTTCTATATTCCGAGAAATCTGTCAGAGGTTTTAAAATCTCCATGTGGACATATCATTATCCAGATTTTCTTTTCTTTTCTCTTTCCTTTCCTTTTCTTTCTTTCTTTCTTCTTTCTTTCTTTCTTTCTTTCTTTCTTTCTTTCTTTCTTTCTTTCTTTCTTTTCTTTCTTCTTTCTTTCGGCTAGTCTTTTGAGTACCACAATTGATAATACTGCCTCAGTCACCTGTAGTGATTATTGATAGCTGCTGATTATTTTACAAAAATGTTCTCAGATGTGGTTTTTCCCACTGAGCAGATTCTAAGTCTGATTTAGTAAAGAACTAGCTCTGTTAGCTAGATTAGTCCAGGAATTTTTAGGCAAATAGAGAAAACATTATTTGGACAATTCAGACAACTTCCAAACCCTTTTTGGCTTCTCCAGAGATCCTAGGTTGCTGATTGTTAAGGATATCATGGAGCTCATGGTGAAAGTAAGATGGAAAGAGAGCAGGTTAAAATATTACAAATCTTGTTGTATTACTAAAGATTACTAAGATTGCTCTTATTCAGATTCAACCATTTTATTTTTTTAATTATTTTAATTATTTAATTAATTAATTTATTTTATTATTAACTTATAATTTATTGTTTCAGGGGTACAGGTCTTTGATTCATTAGTCTTACACAATACACAGCATTCACCACAATGCATACCCTCCCCAGTGTCCATCACCTAGCCACCCCATCCCTCCCACCCCCACCATTCCAGCAACCCTCAGTTTGTTTCCTGAGATTAAGAGTCTCTTATGGTTTGTCTCCCTCTCTGTTTTCTTCTTGTTTCATTTTTCCCTCCCTTCCCCTATGATCCTCTGCCTTGTTTCTCAAATTCCACATATCAGTGAGATCATATGATAATTGTCTTTCTCAGATTGACTTATTTCATTTAACATAATACCCTCTAGTTCCATCCATGTCATTGCAACTGGCAAGATTTCATTTTTTTTTTTGATGGCTGCATAATATTCCATTGTCTATATATACCACATCTTCTTTATCCAGTCATCTGTCAAAGGACATCAGGGCTCTTTCCATAGTTTGGCTATTGTGGACATTGCTGCTATAAGCATTGGGATGCATGTGCCCCTTTGGATCACTACATTTGTATATTTGGGGTAAATACCCAGTAGTGCAAATGGTGGGTCGTAAGGTGCTCTATTTTTAACTTTTGAGGAACCTCCATACTGTTTTCCAGAGTGGTTGCACCAGCTTGCACTCCCACCAATAGTGTAGGAGGGTTCCCCTTTCTCCTCATCCCCACCAATATCTGTCGTTTCCTGACTTGTTAATTTTAGCCATTCTGACTGGTGTGAGGTAGTATCTTATTGTGGTTTTGATTTGTGTTTCCCTGATGCCAAGTGATGTTGAGCACTTTTTCATGTGCCTGTTGGCCATTTGGATGTCTTCTTTGGGGAAAGTCTGTTCATGTCTTCTCCCCATTTCTTGATTGGATCATTTGTTCTTTGGGTGTTGAATTTGATAAGTTCTTTATAGATTTTGGATACTAGCCCTTTATGTGATATATCATTTGCAAATATCTTCTCCCATTCTGTCAGTTGTCTTTTTTTTTTTAAGATTTTATTTATTTGACAGACAAAGACACAGCAAGAGAGAGAACACAAGCTCAGAGGGTGAGAGAAGGAGAAGCAGGATTTCTGCTGAGCAGGGAGCCCAATATGGTGCTCGAACCCAGGACCCTGGGATCATGACCTGAGCTGAAGGCAGACGCTTAATGACTGAGCCACCCAGGCTCCCCGTGTCAGTCGTCTTTGGTTTTGTTGACTGTTTCCTTTGCTGTGCAAAAGCTTTTTATCTTGATGAAGTCTCAATAGTTCATTTTTGCCCTTGCTTCCCTTGCCTTTGGCGTTGTATCTAGGAAGAAGTTGCTGTGGCTGAGGTCAAAAAGGTTGCTGCCTGTGTTGTCCTCTAGGATTTTGATGGATTCCTGTCTCACATTTAGGTTTTTCATTCATTTTGAGCCTATTTTTGTGTACAGTGTAAGGAAATGGCCCAGTTTCATTCTTCTGATTGTGGCTGTCCAGTTTTCCCAACACCATTTGTTGAACAGACTGTCTTTTTTCCATTGGACATTCTTTCCTGCTTTGTCAAAGATTAGTTGACTATAGAGCTGAGAGTCCATTTCTGAGTTCTCTATTTTGTTCCATTGGTCTATATGTCTGTTTATGTGCCAGTACCATACTGTCTTGATGATTACAGTTTTGTAATAGGTCTGGAATTGTGATGCCACCAGCTTTGGTTTTCTTTTTCAACATTCCTCTGACTATTCAGGGTCTTTTCTGGTTCCATACAAATTTTTCGATTATTTGTTCCATTTCTTTTTTTTTTTAAAGATTTTATTTATTTATTTGACAGAGACAGAGATAGCGAGAGCAGGAACACAAGCAGTGGGAGTGGGAAAGGGAGAGCAGGCTTCCCGCCGAGGAGGGAGCCCAATGTGGGACTTGATCCCAGGACCCTAGGATCATGACCTGAGCCAAAGGCAGATGCTTAACGACTGAGCCACCCAGGCGCCCTATTTGTTCCATTTCTTTGAAAAAAATGTTGCTGGTATTTTGATAGGGATTGCACTGAATATGTAGATTGCTCTAGGTAACATAGACATTTTCACAATATTTGTTCTTCCAATCCATGAGCATGGAACGTTTTACCCTTTCTTTGTGTCTTCCTCAATTTCATGCGTGTTCTATAGTTTTCTGAGTACAGATTCTTTGCCTCTTTGGTTAGATTTATTCCTAGGTATCTTATGGTTTGGGGTGCAATTGTAAATGGGAGCGACTCCTTAGTTTCTCTTTCTTCTGTCTTGTTGTTGGTGTATAAAAATACAACTGATTTCTGTGCATTGATTTTATATCCTGCCACTTTACTGAATTCTTATATGAGTTCTAGAAGTTTTGGGGTGGAGTCTGTTGGGTTTTCCACATAAAGTATCATATCATCTGCAAAGAGTGAGAGTTCAGCCATTTTCTTGATTTAATATTCTTCAGATTTTTGTAAGCATTTGGTGATTCCTAGAATTCTGGTAGAATTGGTTTTGACAATATTTGCCAGTGTTTCTATTGCCTTTATGAAGGGCATAACTTTTCTAGGTCCTTCCTCTGACAATCCAGAAATACTCCCCTTTCTTTAATCTTCTGAATTTATAACAACAAATATATTATCTATGACTTCCTAACTATCAATAGATAATTAAATTGTAATTGTGCTGGTTAAGCAAGAAAACGTTTCACATGACTATTTAAGCATTTTATAGGTACTATTAGGCTAAACACTCACATTTATATTACTCCAATGATGGTTATCCAAATTAATATTTATAAATTGAAATTACATGGCAAAGGGAAAATGAAGATCTAACAAACTTGTTGTTGTCTACTTGTCATTGGAATATATCAATTTCCGGGTTTGGCCAGAGAGATTTAATTGTTAAGTGAAAGAAACAAACTTGAAAATTATTTTCATATACTGCATTTGGTACATATTTTTCCCCAGTGACATTCAGACAGAGTTTGAATGATCAGTAATCTAATTAAGCACATGTTTAAGTCATCATAATGAAATATAAAGCAATACATTATTAATCATAATGAGAACTGATAGTTTTTTTGCTATTTCATGCACCTGTTTTATTATTTTTTATTATTTTCTACTGCCCGTAGGGAGTTGGTGGAGTAATAACTTTTTCATTGTATAGGGCTTTGAATATCCTCTATGCCTACTCAGATATTGATCATAGCTTAGGAGATATTTATAATTTAGAGCTTCTTCTTTTTTTTTTTAAGATTTTATTTATTTATTTGAGAGAGAGAGAATGAGAGATAGAGAGCACGAGAGGGAAGAGGATCAGAGGGAGAAGCAGACTCCCCACTGAGCGGGGAGCCCGATGCGGGACTCGATCCCGGGACTCCAGGATCATGACCTGAGCCGAAGGCAGTCGCTTAACCAACTGAGCCACCCAGGCGCCCTAGAGCTTATTCTTAAAATAATGAGAAAGCCTTGATCCTGAATTCATGAGCAGTTTTCTATACAATTAAACTCCCTATCAATGTCACCTGAAATAGTCTCTTTTCAGATTCATATAAAACTAATTTTGATCAGAGCATTTTTTAATTTAAAAAATACAAAATATATAAAATGTACATGTAAAAAAGAATTGTGTATCTTTTTTCTCATAAAACTAGAGTCACTGTTGATTATGAAAGAAAGAAAGGAGGAAGGAAAGAAAGAACCAAAAGGAAAGAAAAAAGGACAATGCATTTCAGAAAACAACCCATAATATAATTCTATCATCAAAAGAAAGTTGCATTTATGTTTAAAATAGAAAATGCTTATAGTTTGTAGGTGCTCTGGAAATATAGGTCATAATAAATGTTTCCTGTTATATGAATAAAGGCTTGGAAGCAATGTTAAATTTTCTAAAAAATTAAATAAAAAAATAAAAACTAAAAAAGAAGCTATTTTGTTCTATAGCTCTACCAGATTCCCTAAAGCATGCACATACACAAAAATGTGTTAACAAGCACAGGTTTCTTTTAAAACAATGAATGCTCAGGGTGCCTGGCTGGCTCAGTCAGTAGAGCATGTAACTATTGACTTCAGGGTCCTGAGTTCAAGCCCCATGTTGGGGATGGAGCCTATTTTAAAAAGAAAAGAAAAGAAAATGAATGCTCATGAAATTTTTTTTTTTTTTTTTTAGAGAGAGGGGAGAGGTAGAGGGAGAAGTAGAGAACATCTTAAGCAGTCTCTATGCCCAGCACAGAGCTGGATGCTGGTCTCGATCTTATAACCCTGAGGTCATGACCTGAGCCAAAATCAAAAGTAGGACACTTAAGGGACTGAGCCATTCAGGCACCTGCTCATGAAACATTTTAAACAGTTTAACAATTACCTTAGTAGGTCTTATCTTAATAGCAATGAAGAATTAGCAGTTTGTTATTCCATTAATAGTTTGTCACCTTCTTGATGTTTTAAAATAATTGTTCACGTATTGCATTTCAAATATAAAAACATGCTGAGAAAGCAAATATAGGGGTTCCTGGGTAGCTCATTCAGTTGTTAAGCCTCCAACTCTTGGTTTATGCTCAGGTCATGATCTCAGGTTTGTGGGATCAAGCCCTGCATAGAGCCCCTCCTGGATCTCTGTGATGAATGGGGTCAGCTTGAGATTCTCTCTCTCCTTCTGTCCTTCCACCACCCCTGCAGTCTCTCTCACTCTCTCTCTAAAAAAAAAAAAAGAAAAAGGAAAAAGTAAGCAAATACATGAATTTGTTTTGAAAATTAGTTGAAAGTAATACTTACTTATCAGTGAGAGGCTATCTCCCTCTCTTGTCCATATTAAAATATTTTCTGATTTATCTTAGATTTATTTTTTCTTTCTATCAGTATATATCTGCATATATAATTTGTATTCTATGAATTGATGACATTGTTATTGAAAACAAAATTTCAAATCCTATGATACACATACCTGAAAATTGAGGGTAATATCAAATTTGCATAAATTCAAGCATATAACTACTATTTCAACAAACTTAAATCAGTTAGTTGAAAACAAAATTTTAGTAAAAAATGCACAGTTTTTATCTGTCTTTATATGAGAGATACCATCTGGGATATTGCCATAGTATGGATAATGGTTCACATTTTCAGTTTTCATCCAGATGTTGGCAATGGTAAATGCATAGCCTTTGGGTGTATAGCAAATCATAGTTATTAGAAATTGTGTTAGCCTTGTTAAACTTTGCTAAACAAATTTACTCACCTTTGTTCACTTACCTAGTATTTTAGAATTTGTAAAATTATACACAAATTATTTTAAGGAAAACTATACACCAAACTTAAGTTCATATCCTGCATAGCACATTAGATTTTTTACAGTTTTCAGTTCCTACCAATAGAGACCAACACTCTGAAGTTGTAGTTTTACGGTGAATTCCTCATTCTCAATTAATTTTCAGCGTGACAACCTGAGACATAGCTAGTCAGATCCCACTGGGCTCATTATTCATTTTTTTCAGCAGCCCTGCAGGGCTGATCTGAACATAAAGATCACACTGGCTTTAAATAAAATTCCACAAAAGGCTAAATAAAGTGAAAGAATATAAAGAAAAGATCCTTGCACATTCTATGTACGGTGCTCAAAGGAGAAGAATCCCTTTTATTCTACTAAATTATTGTTTTTATTCCAATATCTTAAATAAAAATATCTTTTCCCAGGCTTAAATTTGATAGTTGAATTTCCAAAGTTGCAACTGCCCCAATTGTATGTAGTTTAACATCTCATTTGGTGTGCCTGGGTGGGGGGGATTTGTACAAATAGATTAAAATTTTTTTTAATTGATCTTAAAAGATTAACTATTATGGCATAATTTTAGAATATTAGAAAAGGCTTTAAAAATGAACCTATCCAATCCCTACATTTAGAAGAGGACTGTGATACCCATATTTTATTTTATTTTCTTAAAGATTTATTTATTTATTTGAAAGAGAGAGAGAATGAGAGAGAGAGAGAGCACGCATGAGATGGGGGAGGGTCAGAGGGAGAAGCAGACTCCCCGCTGAGCAGGGAGCCCAATGCGGGACTCGATCCCGAGACTCCAGGATCATGACCTGAGCTGAAGGCAGTCGCTTAACCAACTGAGACACCCAGGCGCCCCTGTGATACCCATATTTTAAATAGCTTACTTTTTTAATGGGAAATTTTTCACTAGATATTTCTTCTCTCCAGACAATTATCAAAATCAATGCAATAATGCAACATTTTTAGGGGGGAGGGGCAGAGGGAGAGGGAGAAAGAATATTAAGCAGGCTCCATGCCCAGCTCAGAGCTCTAAGTGGCTAATCTCAGGACCCTGAAGTCATGATGACCTGAGCCAAAATCAAGAGGTAAATGCTTAACCCACTTAGCCACCAGGTGCCCCAGTGCAATTTTTATCAAAACTACTACTGACACTTCCATTTTATTCTGTGCTCACCACAAGTGTCGCTACCATCAGATATCATACAACATTATTACAATAACATTAACTGTATTCCCTTTGCTGTGTCTTTGTCCCTGTGACTTACTCATTCTATAACTGTACCTCCCACTCCCCTTCACCTATCATGCCCATACCCCGCCCGCTGCCCTCTGGCAACCATCAGTTTGTTTTAAGCATTTATGTCGGACTTTGCTAAAAATCTAGCCTATTTAGAGTAAGTGACTTAAGGTATGGCTGAAGGCTTATTTGTTAAGCCAAAATGTATGCTAATTTATGAGCTCTCAGAATAATCAATTTCCCACCCCAAAATATATTCCTTTTACTGAAAACATCACCTTACCCAAAACAAACAAGCAAAAACCTTCCTTTTAATGTAGACAGATTTTTTTTTAAAGATTTTATTTATTTGAGAGAGAGAGAGAGAATGAGATAGAGAACACGAGAGGGGGGCGGGTCAGAGGGAGAAGCAGACTCCCTGGTGAGCAGGGAGCCCGATGTGGGGCTCGATCCTGGGACTCCAGGATCATGACCTGAGCCGAAGGCAGTCGCTTAACCAACTGAGCCACCCAGGTGCCCCTAATGTAGACAGATTTTTAAGTGTTCCACCAAAACATCAAATGGCCTATACAGCTATTGAGACATGAAAAGAAATCACTGATTCCACAATTAAAAGAAAACTACAAAAGTGAAAATAATAATTGCAACTGAAAAAAATTGGCATGCCCTCTAAATTTTAACACTAAATATAGATTTAGTATCAGTAAATATTATATGGATAATGTAGTATGGAGCAGTCCCCTTAAATAGCTGATGGGAAAAATATTAACCTTTATCAGCTATTTACAAATCAGTGTGAATTAGTCTATCAATATCTATTAATGCTAAATAAAAGAGTTTATAACTAAGAAAGAATTGGATCTGCATTAAGGACACTAATACCTCAGATGAAGAAAGTGTCAAATAATGACAAAACTGAAAAGGAAGCAGGGATGAGAAAAAAAAATCACAACTTCACTGAAGTCTAGAGCCAAATGCTATGACCATGCATCCTTTCAAATATTAATTATATTAAATCTATGAAAGGTGTGTCTTTTCTAAAAAGTTAACAAGGAAGGGGTAGTTAATTGTACTTTTCAAATGTTCTAAAATAAAATTTGGAGATGAAAAATGCCTTAATAACATAGAAATATTTTGTTATTTTTTTTAAAGATTTTATTTATTTATTTGAGAGAGAGAGAAAGAGAGAATGAGAGATAGAGAGCACGAGAGGGAAGAGGGTCAGAGGGAGAAGCAGACTCCCCACTGAGCCGGGAGCCCGATGCGGGACTCGATCCCGGGACTCCAGGATCATGACCTGAGCCGAAGGCAGTCGCTTAACCAACTGAGCCACCCAGGCGCCCGAATCATTTTGTTATTTTATATCTTGCCATTAGCCAGCCGACTTAGATCCTAGGCTTAGATAATGTTAACAGAACAAATAATATCTTACAAAATGGAAGTGATGAAAAGATTATGAAAAATTTCAAAACAATCCAGGTAATCTCATAAGAAAGAAAATGCTATATGGAATAAATGTATACTTTCTTGTATACTAAACACTGGTGTTCTTCAAGAAGGAAAAACGGGGTCCTATTAGAACAAATAGCTCTATGGTGTTAGAAGTCTTTCTTATTAAACTATTTAAAGAACTCCAAAGTAAACTATTTAAAGAATTCCACAAACATGATATACACTTGAAATGACTTGCTATTAAATTACTTAATGAAGAGGTTATTTTAATAGTCTATTTTGTAATCAGATGTGTGAGCAAACTAAATTATTGTAACGGTTATTTGAAGTCACTACTTTGTGTGATGGTTGTTGTGTACCAATACGTAACCAAAAGAATGAGACCATTTTTTTTCTATTTCTCTCCTATTTATCTTTGACCAAAATAATTATGAAGAAGTTAATTTAGTGAATCATGAAATATTATATACACTGATGCCTCAAATATTTTAAAAAAATATGATATTTACCATGGAAAAAATGTTGAAATGACTTAAATAATACCCACGATTTTTTTTTTTTTTGCCTTATTTGTGTCTGTTTATAATCTTCTACTACCATGGACCTACTTCTCAGTCTTAAATCTTTTATTTTAATGGGTCAGAATTTTTAAAAAATACAAAGGTATAGAAAGGAGATGGTATTGGAGAACTTCTTGGAACAGGTGGTCCTTGGAAGACCCAGTGTGAATAAGAAGTGGAAGCAGATTTTATGGAAAAAAATGTTTAAAATAAAGTGATTGCAAATAGAAAAATAAATGCCTTTTCTCAGGGGGACTCTCTCTGCCTATATTCCTTGAATGGTTTCCGAGAAAGGAGCTGAAAATATCGCATACTCCTCCAACAGTGTTGCATTTACTAATAAGTAGAAGGGCTAACTGTAATTTACTAGCCATGAAACAGAAAGTTTTCCTAAATATTTATAAAGACCTAGTGAAGACAATGAAGTAAAAAAAAGTTGCATAATAAAATATCATTGAGGAATAAGGAAAATAAAATATCAGTGATTCCAAATGTAGTGAATTTGTTTTGCATATTGAAAAAATTCAGACTCTGCAAGCAGAAGAACCTCTTTATATATGATTTGGATAATAAAATTATTATATAGAGAGGTTGAGTACATTGTCCAAAATTATACAAATAAGAGATTGCTAAAACAGGATTTGAACCCAGGAAGTTCATGTTCACAATACAAACTCAATAATTTTGTATTGCTTCAATAATCAGACCCATTATTATAATTACTACACTTCCAAAAAATGAATGTGGAAAAATAAAATTATCAGACCATGGAACTGATGCACTGACTGCAGAGATTAGATAAGAAAGAAATATTGAATATTTTTTTTAAAGATTTTATTTATTTATTTGAAAGAGAGAGAATGAGAGGTAGAGAGCACGAGAGGGAAGAGAGTCAGAGGGAGAAGCAGACTCCCCGCTGAGCAGGGAGCCCGATGCGGGACTCGATCCCGGGACTCCAGGATCATGACCTGAGCCGAAGGCAGTCGCTTAACCAACTGAGCCACCCAGGCGCCGGAATATTTTTTTCTTTTATGAAGTATTAAGATAGAATTATCTCTATTCTTCAACTCTAAATTGAACAAAAACATGCTGTAATGCTAGGTCATATCATCTTAGGGACATTACTAGAATTCCATCTCTCTCTTCCTCTAAGTTCTCCATTCTTTCATTTAAAAATGCACATAATAAAATATTGAACACCCAAAAAGAAAACTCAGTAATGGTTTTATCAAATAGTTTTCCAGTGATATCTAATAAGTTCCTTCTTTGCCAAATGTAACTAGGTCAAGTTTGGATATGTGATCTACCTTAGCATTAGAAATGAAGATTATCAACTACTAAAATCAGGTCAGTGTGCGTTCCTAAGCAAGATTGACAGAAGCTAAAATAGTTGCAAAGATCAAGAGATTACAGATTTAGAATTTAGTTTTTCTATGGAAATGGAGGCATACATTGCAACTATAACTTCTCCGTATTGTTAGACATAATTTTCACATCATAAATCAGTTTGGCAACATTTTTCTTTTAATATTATTTGAGGAATTCTCAGATCTTCAGCTATATGTGCTGAAGGAGATTAAATAATAAACACAGTAAATGCCTTGCTTACATACTAGCTGTCAATAAGAAAGTAACTCATTGGATCAGGAAAGAAATCACTTATTTCAAAAAGGAAAAATATTTGTAAAGAAATATTATTTAGTGTATTTACAATAACTGAAGAATATATTTTACTATAGGAAGCTTTAATATGTCATTTTTGAACTACCAAAACACTATTCTAAAGAAACCAACTTTATTCAGATGTTGTAAGTGTTAATCCTTATCCTTGCCTAATACTTTAAGCAAGGAAAGCTAATCTGGATTTATGTCATCTGAATAATGCCCTATATCCAAACAGGATGTAATCTCTCATTTCTTCTCCTTGAAATCTCTATTTCTTCTTCCCTTTGCTCCCAGCTGTCTTCTCTTGCCTTTCCATAAATTCCATTCACTGCAATTAAATAAGCAGAAAATCAGGGAACGAGAGTAAATAACTAACACACAACAAATTAAATCACAGTGATTTCATCACTGAACATTTATCAGAAAGGCACTCCCTTGGATTTTTAAATACTCATTTCTGAATTTTGTTTAAGAAACTTCTGAAACATAATGCAGGAAATACTTTTTTTCTTTTAAGCATGACATAAAAACTCAAAAACATAATTGTCTTGAATAATATTAAGCAATACTAAGTTCTTTAGTCACTATTTTGCATAAATTCTGAATTATACATTTTCACCGGGTTTAGCTATTTAACCAGGGATGGGGAATTATGTGCTTTTTGAGAGCTTGTAATTTAACATTATTAATTTGGCTTAAACTGAATAGAACCATAAAGAGACACCACAGTATGTTCCTTTAAGACTGTTTCTTATTAAGCTTTCCCATATTTTCAGATCCTCATTTAATGCCTGAGAAGGGAGCACTTTCTACTTTCTCATAAACAGTATGCAATTCTTTCATCAGATTTCTGACATTTGAAAATTTATCAGCTTAACACTCCAAGTCACTCTTTTTTCTCACCTTCCTATAAACTCTAGTATAGAATAAAACAAATTTAGAACATTTCAAAAATGTGTATGAGGCATTCTTAAATACATATGATGGAAGTAATAATGTTACATAAGTGTTCAAATGTGATACTGGTATCTTAAGAAGGTTTTTCTTTCAATGCCATTTTATTAATTAAAATGTGTATATTTGCTTATTTTCTGAAAATACATTGATACATACATTATAAGATATAGTAAATCTAGAATTTTATAAAATTATGGCATCTAAATTTGGTAGATACAATAAAGTTTTTGTTGATATCATGAGACCAATAATACTACTTTATGATCAACGCTCCTATGCTATTTTCTCAAAAGATTCCATAAAAGGGTTGGTGTCTGGGTCACAGACTTCACTGGCCTATTACAAAATGTGCTATCAATTTAGATAAAGTCAAAGAGGTCTGTGTTCTATGTGGTTAGTTTGAATTATAATTCCTTTCTTTTGAATAAATATGTCTTATTTTGAATATTCTATATATCCTAATTTTCTGGGTGTGGAAAGAGTATATCACATTTGAAAATTATATAAACTCAGAATTTTTTCCTATAAGAATTGTCATCTAGTACTCATGCAATGGAAAAAGATCTCCGTGATTTCATCACATAATTATTGTAATCTATATTTTTTTATGGAGAGGAACTGTTAAAAGTCGTGGTCTAGGAGTTTCCATTATGTGTGAGAGCTGCTCATAATAAGACCTTAAGTATTAGATGCTACCAATGCAGTGAAGGGAAGCAATTAAATTAAAATAAAGCAGAACAAAATAAAGTTTCTAGCAAATTGCTTTAACCAACATATATAAAACGCATCGAGTAGTAACTCATCAAGATGTATACATTAAATATATGTAATTTTTTTGTATATCAGTTATACCTCAAGATAAAAAATAAAATCTAAAATCTATATTGCAATTAAATATTTTTTAAAACATTGAATAATGAGTAAATCATCCTTTTGTGTATTTTGTTTCAGTGAAGCTTATATGCCCCATTTTAGCCAATTAAATTTGAGAGATGTTTGTTCTTAGTTTCTGAGAATGATTTCCCTCAGTCTCAAGGGCAAAGGACCATAAACATAGATCCATCTGCCTCCAGGGTTGAACAGTGAAGCTCATACCTTAATAGATATTATAAACATTGACTTATAAACATGAAATTAGTGCATTATAATACTAAACTCAATGAAGGGCAAAGAAAAGAAATCTGAAGAATCTCATTTCCTGATAAAATCAACAACATTCTTAATCTTACGGGTGTGTGTGTGTGTGTGTGTGTGTGTGTGTGTTTAGAGAGAGTGTTAAAAATTCTTTTTCCAGGAGTTTTCATTGTCTATGGAATGCATTAGCAATTCACATTCTCATTAGCAATTCAGGTATTAGAAACCACAGATGAAGCTGAGTATGGTCGAACTCAGGGGCATAATTAAACAAAACAAAACAAAATAAAAAATATATTTTTAGGCGCGGGCGCGGTTTAGGCCAAAAGAGTCGCAGGGGCAGCGCCTGTTAGTGTCGTCCTCACCGTCACGGCGGGCGCCTCTTCCTGGATTCCTTCATTCGTTTTTCCATTCACGAAGGTAGTAAGGTCCTAGTTGAAAGCCATGGAGAGCGCTCTTCCTGCCGCCGGCTTCTTGTACTGGGTGGGCGCAGGCAACGCGGCCTACGTGGCCCTGCGCATCTAGTACTCGCTCTTCTCGGCCCTTCGGGTCTGGGGTTTGAGTCACGAGGCAGGGGTCGGACCCAGGCTCGGAGAATGGGCAGTTGTCACAGGTGGTACTGATGGAATTGGAAAATCATATGCAGAAGAGTTAGCGAAACATGGAATGAAGGTTGTCCTTATCAGCAGATCACAGGATCAACTGAATCTAGTTTCCAGTGAAATAAGAGAAAAATTCAAAGTGGAAACAAGGACCATTGCTGTTGACTTTGCATCAGAAGATATTTATGATAAAATTAAAACAAGCTTGGCAGGTCTTAAATTGGTGTTTTAGTGAACAATGTGGGAATGTCATATGAATATCCTGAATACTTTTTGGACGTTCCTGACTTGGACAACACCATCAAGAATCTGATAAATATCAATGTTCTTTCTGTTTGTAAGATGACACGATTGTTGCTGCCCGGTATGGTGGAAAGATCTAAAGGGGCAATTCTGAACATTTCCTCTGCCAGTGGCGTAGCCCCAGTTCCACTGTTGGCCATCTACTCTGCAACCAAGGCTTTTGTGGATTTCTTCTCTCAGTGCCTCCATGAGGAATATAAGAGCAAGGGCATCTTTGTGCAGAGTGTCCTGCCGTACTACGTAGCTACAAAGCTGTCGAAAATCCGAAAACCAACTCTGGATAAGCCGTCTGCAGAGACGTACGTGAAGTCTGCAATGAGAATGGTGGGCTTGCAGTCCCCAACCACCGGATACCCGGTCCATTTTCTTATGGACTTAATACTTTCAATTATGTCTACCTGGCTGTATTTTAAAATGACCATGAATTTTGGCAAGTCTACGCGGGCTCGCTATATGAAGAAAGCCAAGAAGAACTAAGCATTGGTAACTGCACTGAGTAGTTTGGCCAGGTGTGCTGGCCTACACGTGTTTACGGCAAGGCACCCACCTCTCTCCAAAGTCTGCGGTTGTCATTTTATTAGTTACTAATAAGACTAAATGTTGTCATAATTGGGACGAAAGCAAAGTTGCCTTTAGGAGTTCTGGCCATATATTTTGAATACTGCCAGGAGTTATTTTGAAGTTATTTGAGTTATTTAATATAAATGTCCCTGTCAAATGGACATAGAACTAATGCTAGCAAGAACAGTGTAATCGGAAGGAACATGATTTTGGCAAAGCACAGAATGATTGAGTCAGACATAATGCTTCAGTGGTTTCATTTGGCCCCAAAATGCCAATGATAATGGTTCTTGTATTTTCTCTGAATTATGCTTTAAAAAGTAATGGCCAGCTACTCTTTTTGTTTGTTATTAACACTTCAAGGGAGTGGAGATTAATTGATTCACTAATGGGAGGACACACTGTAATATGCATCGTTATGAGGTTTTCTAAAAGTATGTCCCAGTTTGTACATTTATGTGGAAATTTTGTTCTCAAAGGTAGCTGATGGCATAAAAATAATACACGAAATATGGAGTTACTTTTGACACATGAAGCCCACTAATACATGCTTTCCTCTAACACATATTTCTTCTGTTTCAATGAGTGTAAATACTGAAAGCTATATGGTATGATTTATAAAGGTAAATGGACCAAAAAATACATTGAGATGAGCAGCCACCTACAGTGCCACTAAATCCCTGACCCAGGAGAGTGGCCTGCTTGAACCCCAGCCTCCTTTGTTTCTGCACTACATCAATCCTGTTCACATATGTGACTGCAGGCTTTTCCTAAAACAGTAATGATAATGGAGAAGTGATAAATCGATACCCTGTAGATAACAATCTGACTAGTTTTAATAAAAAATGATTTAACCACAAAAAATATATATTTTTAAAATCCAGCTGTATATGATTAATTTTCCTACGGTATAATGTCTGTGTTGTTTCATAGGAAAAATCAAAACAAAAAATCCTCTAAAGTTTTTACATAGTGATCAGAGGAACCAAAAATTACTAGTGGCTTTAACAATAATAAAGAGAAGGAATTATCAAATGTGACATGTACAATGCTGTCTTAATTTTACTTATAATTGTTTTATCAGTTAATGTATTATGAACTTATGCTTTTAAAGAATTGACTATTAGAAGTCTCTAAAGGAAAGATCTTATAAAAAATATTTACAACCAGTTTAGAAAATATTTTGTCATTTTCTTGTAAATTACATGAAGATATTATTTAAACTTTAAGCTTTTTTCCAGGTCTGGTATAGCAAGTAGTTTAAGGAAGATATTAAAGACAGGAAAGACATAAAGTTGTCACATGTACAGGAAACAATAATGTATTAAACACAAACACATAAATTGATTTAAAGTGCAATTGAAAAATACAAATACAGGGATAAATTTGGATACCTACAATTCTTATAACTTGGAAGGTGAATGTCGTCCAAATTTGTAGATGAATTACAGGGTTCAGAAGGGTCACATAATCTGGTTTAAAATGGGACATACCACTAGTGGAAAAAAAAATATTGACTGGAAATAGATTCAATTAGATGGACGTGTGAGTGGTGAAAAGACAATATCCTGCGAGTACCAATTAACCAAATATCCAAAAAAAATATTGACTGGAAATAGATTCAATTAGATGGACGTGTGAGTGGTGAAAAGACAATATCCTGCGAGTACCAATTAACCAAATATCCAAACAGGGTCACATAATCTGGTTTAAAATGGGACATACCACTAGTGGAAAAAAAAATATTGACTGGAAATAGATTCAATTAGATGGACATGTGAGTGGTGAAAAGACAATATCCTGCGAGTACCAATTAACCAAATATCCAAACAGGGTCACATAATCTGGTTTAAAATGGGACATACCACTAGTGGAAAAAAAAATATTGACTGGAAATAGATTCAATTAGATGGACGTGTGAATGGTGAAAAGACAATATCCTGCGAGTACCAATTAACCAAATATCCAAAGTGGAAAAAAAAATATTGACTGGAAATAGATTCAATTAGAAGGACGTGTGAGTGGTGAAAAGACAATATCCTGCGAGTACCAATTAACCAAATATCCAAACACTGATATTGTGATATTCTTTTGAAATAATAATCCTTAATCTTTTAAACCTCAGGCCTATGTAGAAGTGGCTTAAGTTGTGTTTTTAGAGACTACCCTCAATAAAATACACACACACACACACACACACACACACAATCCTTTTAGATCAATCTCATTGTTTTGAACAGTCCAAAACAATTGAGATAACTTAGGTTAAAAGTGGCAAACTCAATAATAAAAAAAATTTAAAAATGCATCATTAAATAACACAAAATTGTAAATTAACACATTTTATAATTTCCAATTATGATATATTAATTTGCAATTGATATTTGGAATTTTACATTGATATTAAGCCAATGTTTGCCTAAACTCATGGTTTGCAAATATAAACCGTGCGCTCAACTGAAAAAGAAATTACGAAGTGAGGACTGAGTATGTCTTTACTTTAAGCAACAGTATCATTAATGATTAACAGAAATGGAAGACTTTAAAAATACATGAATCAATCTCCACTATTTTTGATGGAAAGCAGTGTGTATGTCTGTCTTTCCTCAGAATGGATTTTTCTTCTGATATTAACTGTAGAAGTAATGTTTGTCACATAAAATTTCATCAGAAAAAATTGGCAAATATAGACAAGGGAAGTCATGTTCTTCCATTTTCTGTCACATGTTCAACAACCTGATCTTTCACAGACTATAGGTTCCACAAAATTTTCTTTTCTGGATCTATAACTGCTTTTTACTATTATGATAGTTTTGCTGGTGCTATTTCTAAAACTATCCATAAGTTTAGTTACATCTCACATAGTTTACAGCTGCCTAATTAATATGCTTATGCAGTTTTGTTAAAGGTTTGTGCATTCCCATTCATATGATTTGGTATTATTTTCAGTATATATATATTTCATAATATATATATATATTATTTATATATCCTGTATTTAGAATATCTAGAAAGTGTTTTCTGGGTCACTTTTGTCTTGTTTTATAATACTTTAATGATATATTAAATTTTTCTCAAAAGCTTTTTTGGTTTTAACTGTGTGCTATTTCTAATTCCATTAGTAAATTCCATGTGGCTCAAATAGAAGACATTTGTCTTCTTCCTTGTAAACATATTAAGGAAGAAATAATTGTTCATATATATTAGTTTGCCCATATTAAAATGTCACACTCATTTATTATATTTCAAATACAGATTTATGTTCATGGATACTACAACAGAAAAATATATCTTTGAAAAATATTAGTTTGAGTTTCTTATACTGTTTTGACATTTAGGATAATCAGCAATATTGATCTCTTGATTTGCAAAAATTAATATTTTGGATCCCCTTCAAGATACTGTTTTTTTTTCATTTTATGTCACTAGCATGAAGCCATAGGTTGTAACAAAGCAAACTCAGTTGCAATACTTGACCAAAGTAATAAGTAGTGTCTAGAACAGAGGGCTACAAACCTCAGCAAACTGGTCATAACAAAAGTGCACTGTATATGGTCTCTGTTTATGTGTATATTCCTGTCTCATGAGAGAGGAATTTACACTGAATTGTCTCAGTTCGGTAAGTTGTTTTAATGTAATGGAAATAAGGACATGTAAATATTAGCACTGTTATATACAAGTTTATTTATAAAACTCGGTCATCTTCAAGGATTGACAAACTATGGGTGTGTTGACCAAATCTTGCCTGCAACTGATTTTGGTTAAAAAAAAAAAAAAATGCGGGGAAGGGAGTCACACCCATTCATTTGCTGTTGTTTATGTCTGCTTTCGTGCTTCAATAGCAGTGCTGAGTAGTGGCCAAAAAAGACCATTTAGCCCTCAAAACCTAAGATATTTACTTTCTGGCCCTTTACTGGAAAAGTTTGTAAACTTCTGTGTTCTAAATTAATTGACTCCGATTCTTTTTCAGTAAGCAATGTACTAGATCATTGAGGATATGTCCATTCCCATTCCAACCCTAAATGGATTTTTGCTTTTATCTTGAAATCTTTGATTATGTTATTTATCAAAGTTTAATTGCTATAAATTTCCAAAAAATATCAATGTTTTTCCTGATATTTTATTTCTTTATTTTTAATTTTTTTTGTTTTATTCCTAGATGTCTTAAATTACAGCTAGTTAAAATTTTAACAGTTTTTTAAAAAAACTCATTTTTTTTTCTATTTTGCCTATTTGATAACAGGGATTATTAGTATACCTAATATGAATATATGCCTTGACTTGCTTCATAGATATCTATTTTAAACAATGACAATGATAATGAACTAACTGGATATCATCTTTATGGATAGATGTAGGAAATTGTTCAGCACTTTTCCAGACAGTTCAAAAAATTGCACAAAATTAGTTTTGTCTTTTAAGCATTTAATTCAGATCAACTAAAAAATGGCATTGAGAAAACATATACAAGTTTAACATGCCATAAAATAAGCATATATTAACTCTTTTATAGGAATACACACATACATACACACACACACACACACACAGCATGCAGAAAGGCCTGTGAGAATCCTTTGAGAATATCCTACTGTTGGAGTTATTATTTTGCCCAACTACAGCAAATGTGTGATTTTTGGAAAACCTTTGGCTACTCAACAATAACATGCACTTTTCTCATATTCACCTTTCCAAATATTAACACCATTCAGGTATCTAACATATAGTTCTAATTCTCTCACCCCTACTATAACTAATAATTTCCTATAAGAAAGACACAGATTTAGTTTATTATGGAAAATTCAAGATGAAGGAAGTGTTTTTGTCAGGGATACAAAAGCTAACTTTGGATTTGTTTGGTTTTTACAATAAACATCCAAATGAAGACATCCTTTGATTGGATATTGAGGTTGAGATTTTCCAAGGAAAATCATGGTTCATAGAATAAAGTTAGAAATGATCAAATGACATATATAAAAGTTAATTATTTGCTAAAGCATTTCTTCTTCAAATAAATATATATGGATAAGGCAAAGAAAGCCAGAGATTAATATTTAACATATTTCTTATTTGTTTTACAAAAATGTCAGTAACCTAAATTGTATTTACATAAACTAGAAGTAATGATGTGTATAAAACACATTAACATTTCACTTCGGCATATGGTTTGGGAAGAAGCAACCAGTTTCTTACCATCCTGGGAAATGTTGCCCTTTGCACCATCGAGTATTCAAAGTGAAATGAATGATACTTGTGAATTTTAACATTTAGTTTCATTTAGTCAAGATATAAAAGTAACACAAATATATGGAATTACCAAGTCATGGATTTTAAAACCATTTGTCACTTCCATGATCACTATGATTATGATGCTATGGCCTATGATAACTCATTTACAAACATAAACTCTAACAAAGGGAAAAAAACAATTTTTGATTTTACAAATAAGTGATATAGTACTGAGGATTATGAATATATATATTCCTTTTTTATAATTCGATTATCATTCGGAAAAATATCTTTCACATATCTATCATACCTCAATCTTGATGGTGAGAATTAATATTTAATAAGATCATTCTATTTATTTGCATAAAAAAGGGCATTAACTTTTTAAAAGTTATTTTGCAACACATTTATGGGCTGAGGAGTACATTGAAATTGTGTGAGCTCATTATATTTTTCAGAGAATTATAGACTCATTGTGAAGTTGCAAATTTTTCTAGGTTGTGGCCTTCTGGCATCTATTTAATGACATGCTTGGGTGTCTGACCAAACCAAGATCTTTTGTAACTGTTCCATGCATGCATTCTTCAGTAGTTACCTCAATGATATTGAGAGAGACAGAAAGATAGAGATAGAGAAAGAGAGGGAGGGTTATAATTTTTTTTTCAAGGAAAGGAACAAAGCCAGTCTATAAAATAAAAATGACAAAAAATAATTGCATGATATGCAAAGTTTTGTCTTTCAATAGACATGTCCATGGCACTGATAAGAGAAATTGCATAAGAACAACCACTGTTTATTTTTATTTATTTATTATTTTTTTATTTTTAAAGATTTTATTTATTTATTTGACAGAGAGAGACAGCGAAAGCAGGAACACAAGCAGGGGGAGTGGGAGAGGGAGAATCAGGCTTCCCGCCGAGCAGGGAGCCCGATGTGGAAGTCGATCCCAGGACCCTGGGACCATGACCTGAGCCAAAGGCAGACGCTTAACAACCGAGCCACCCAGGCACCCAATACTCTGAATTTTCTAAGGCACAATTAAATTTAAGGTTAGATTTTTATAAGGATCTAGAAGAAACTTTTATAAGGATTACATTAGATCACTAACTTTATGTCCATAGATGTTATATTTCCAGTGTCTAATTTAGTGGATTGTGTGATGCTTTGCCCCCTCTGAGAGTTTTTAACTGTATTTTTTATCACCATAACTCTTTTCATGGAACAACATGTTTTAAATTTCTTCAGTTGGCTTTTTGTGACAAATGTGATTGGTTTTGTGTAATGGAACTTAGATTATCTAAATAGGAACACATTATTATAGATGATTATGTAATTTTCCAGAATTCAATGGTTAAAAGCTATTCAGTACCAAAAACACGTTAGCTGAAAAACAAATGCTGGAAAATCTAATACAATATTATCACACTTAAGGATCTTTAATTTAATAATAATTCTGTCTACTATTATTTGATAAAAGAGAGAGTAATAATAAATGTTTCATTTTGAATAAATAGATAGTTTTGGTTTGAATGGTTAAGCTCATACATAAAATGAAACAATGATAAGAAAGGACATTTATTTTACTAAACTTGATACTCCATCACTTAAATAATTTAAACATCATGACATATCATATGAATAAATGATGTACACTGAAATTCCAGTAACTAAGTTTTAAAAATGAATATATTGGATTTTAAAGCAATTATATAAATTAATATTGCAAAATGAGAATAGTTTATTATGTACAATAGTTATTTTACATAACCTTTAAAACAATTATTTCTTTCAAATGTTTCTGTTCTTACGACATTTGATCATGAACTGGGCAATGATTTTACGAAATAGTTTAGGACTTCAGGACACCATCTGGATTGTATTTAAAATAATGTGATTGTGGGTCTTGCATAGATTGTTTAGATAGTAGAATAGCTGAAATCATAAACCAATATGGCATGTAGAGTATATCATTCAGGAAAAGCCAATTGTTATTCCTTGATATGCTTATTAACTCCTTCAGGCCCCTTAATTTTGTTAAATATATTCTATTATATACATATATAAAGTGTTGCAGTTAAACAGAATCATATTATGAAGTAAAGACAAATCAAAGATCTGGAGAAGTGATGGGTCATTTTACATAGTGAGCCTGGGGATCCTTTTGGAATGAGGGTACTTGTAGCATTTCTCTGAGTGGCTATGACCAAGATCCAAAAGCAGGAGAAAATAAAAATAGCAAAGGGGAAGTCACAGAAAAGGATTGAATCAGAGACAGTGACACAAGCTATAGAAAAAGACCATGAGGAATCAGAAAGAGGTCTAATCTCTGCCATATGTGATGCAACATCTGAGTCTTCATTTTAGGCAACTTGGAGGAACTGAATCAATCTGGTCTGACTGGTTCCCCCTCTCCAGGAGTTTACACATCAGTGTAGGAGAACAGTGTGCCCATTATTCCTAGACCAGGTAGAATGACAAATCCTAGGCAACACGTAGGTAGGAAGAGGCAGCACTGAAGGATGAGTATGGTTTAAACTTGTCTAGATGCTGTATAAAATCATAATACTCAAGTTTCTGACAGAAAACAAGTTGTGAAGATAAAAGATAGAAAATTTCTATCTGATTACTTTTCAAACATCCCTTTAAATCTGTTAGGACTCTCGTCCTTCCCTATAACTATTTTCCCATCTAATCTTTTATTATATGCATTTTTTATTTCCTTCTAACATCTGCTTTTAGAGCCACAGTATAAATTTTTTCCTAGAATGTTTTCATCTCTCTAGGATTACTCTTTTGGATGTTTTTGTCCAGAAATTATGAATAGAATTTTATTTATTGAGGTTTACTTTAATATGACTTTCTTATTATCTGACCAATAGAGTAAGACACAAAAAAGAAGACAGGTCTGAATTTTTAACATCATACAACAGATGAGATCGATGAGCTTCAAAAACTTTAAGTACTCTCCAAAATGTTTGAGCCAAACAGGTCTCCCTAATACCAAAGTCCATGCATGCCTTCAGCAGATCCAGAGAAACTACACTTAGAGACTATTTCCTGTCCCTTACAAAGTATGTCTATTTGATGGCATTTTAAAGCTGAAGGTACTTATAGTATAAATTGAATAAGTGGAGGAAGAAATTAATCTATTTTTACATATTACTCTATGAACATCAGAAGATCAATCTGCCAGAATATTGCTTCTAAAGATAAACAATGAGCTAAATTATTTAAATAAACGCTTTGCTTTGGAGAGGTCAAAATACTGAAATTGATTACCCAGCAGGCAATCATTCTTTCTCTTTTTTTTCTTTTCCAAAGCATTTTGTCTTGTGATATATGTCCTTCAAGAAATGATGTGTTTAATATTTAGTCTATTTAATATTTTAACTCTGAGCTATTGTTCACTGAGGCAGAAATTTGGATATTGAAGTCATGCAGCTAAATCCTATTAGAAGGCTAAAGAATCTACTTAAAATTTCAGAATGTTGATCTGGGCCATTTGCAGTGAATTGCAATGAAGCAGAAAATGCATTTTAGAGTTTGCTGTATTAGAGATAATGGAACTACTTTGCTCAAGAATAAAGAGATAATTTAAATATAATTTTTTGTTTTATATACAATCTCATTATATGTTTTAAAGTGACTTGTATTATATAATGCTTATCTCTGAAGTTCTAATGTGACTATGACATTTCATTAGTTTCAAATGCCTTTTACCCAGATTTATTGTCACACGGTACCCACTCCCCAACCCCCATTTCTGTAGAACTGCATTTCCTTCTTGTTGTTGTTTTTCTGACTTGTGCCTGGAAGACAGTTCTTGACCTCTCACTGATCTGCCTGCGCAATGCTGTGACAGCTGTCGTATAATTACAGCTCTCTTTTGAGTGCTTTGTACAGTATCTTTTTACTTCACTGTTTTCTATATATTTGATGCCACTATATCAGATTACTCTATTGGTCATGTGAATTAGATTAGTTCTTCTACACTTATGTAAAAAAAGGAGAAGTGAAGGGAAAAGACAAGACAACCAAACAATGAGAAAGATTTGGGGAATTATTGGTTGTGGATTTCCAAGATAAAAATTAGGGATTTTCTCACAGCTGGGTTGATGGGATTTTTGCACACTAATTGTGGCTTCATTTAGCTCTGCCATGCATCCAATGTTAAGGATGGCATAAAAGTTTACATATGCGTTTGAGGAATTTATAAACAATAATAAAAACATAATACCATATGGTAAAGGATTGGTTTTTATTTTATACATGAGAAACCTGAGAAGAGTCCAAAATGTATTTTAAGACATTGTCTGAAAAGGCCATTTGAAGTTTGTCTCGCAGTTTTTATGTAATCTAGTCAATCGATAAGTTTTTATGGAGCTGCCCTTATGATAAATGGACAAGCCACAGTTAACCTCTGCATCTGCAGCTTATCTATCACCCGCATCCCCATGAGGTAAACTAAGCTTCATTTATTTAAATGTATTTATAATGTATGTTTCTCTCTTTTTATCATGTGGACTGAAAGTAGGTACTCCCCTAAGCCTATATCTACATTAACATGATTTACTCTAGCAGTCTTTATAAATACCATTCTACTATCTTCATCAACATGATTTATGGCTCTACTATTCTGGGAAACTCTCATCCAGGTAGATAAAAGTTGCTCATTTTATTGCTCATCCCAGGAAACTCCGCAAACTCTTTTAAGTAAACATCAAAAGGCTCAACTTTTCCATAAATGGTATTCACATGATTAACTCTGAGATTGTTCAAATCTTATCAAGTTGCCTAAGTATTATTTTTGGAAAGCCAGGATTTAACATCTTGCAGGCCCACAGAGCACCGCTCAAACTCTCTGTCACTATGGCCCAAGATCTTTAATACAAAAACAACACTTTCCTTTGTAAGCCCACGGGCATCTGGCTTGAGCATCTTTCAGAACATTACGAGTATAGTTAATTTTTTTGGGTCCATGTTTTTATGTGTGTATGTATGTATGTATTGAAGTTCCTCAAATATTAAGTTAATTTTGTGTTCTTGAGTTTAAAAAGAAAAAAAAGAAAAAATCCTTTATATAAAAGAAAGTTTGAGTTAAAAAAAAACCCTCTATAAAAAAATCTTTTGATTATCAGATCAGATGTGAAAACTACTTTGTGTTAAAGACACTATTATTTGTTTCTCTCTGTCCTTGTCAATTATATTATATATATTATATTGTATGTATTATATATATATTATATATATGTATTATAAGTCAATACAGAGAAAGCACATTGGGGAGAAGTAAGAAATAGACTCCAACAAGCCCACTCTTCAAACCTGATAACTGAAAAATTTGAAGGTTTATTATACCAGCATTCCTCAGTCAAACTTTACCTAATTTCACTTAGCAAAATTTATAAAGACTTCTCTTGTTTTGTTTTGTTTGTGAATATCAGAATCTGAGACAGATCTCTTTAGTAATACTTTCTTTCTGAAAGAAAGCAGAAATTGGGTGAACAGTTGAAACTGGCCCAGCCATTAGGCCAAGTGTCCCGAGACATGAAGTCATAAGCAGCTCTTTTAGCAACTCTTTGTTTAAATGTGTCTCTTTCAGTTTAAATTTTAGTCTGTGCCCCTTCCAGAACCAATTACTAGTTCAACTACTAGTTCATAAATGTATTTATACTATAACCCATATTTGTATACTTACCTTTAAATGTTTTAATTTTACCATTGATAATTATTTAATTTGGGAAATACAATAGTCAGTTTGGGAAACTCCATAGATACAAACTTTATTGCTTGAGAGGTGACTTAGAATTTAGGGAGCAAAACTTTCAAATATTAAATACTTGTGTTTATTTAATTTGATGGTCTGCATTATTTGAAGTAAAACTGTAAAATATAATATTTTTATTAGATTCAGAGAGTTATAAAATGGTCATCACAAAATAAATCTAGAATGTTTTTATTACCACCCAAAATAATCCCACATATAGTAGCTGGAACTGCTCCTCCCCCCAAAAAAACCTGACTCCTAACCCTTAGGAAAACACTAATTTAGTTGCCTATTTTGGATACTTCATAAAAGTGAAATCATACAATGTGTAGTCTCTCATTACTATTTGCTTTTGTGTAGCATATTTTCAAGATTCATCTGTGTTGTAGCATGCATCAGTACTTCATTTCTTTTTGCTGAATAATATTCCAGTGTATGGGTAACCATTCATCAGTTCACAGACATTTGTGTTGTTTCCATTTTGAGGCTATATTAGTACAATTTTGCTATGAACATTTGTGTACAATTTTTTCTACAAATATGTGTTACATATGTTTTAATTTCTCTGGGGCTTATACTTAGAAGTGGATTTGCTGGTTCATATGGTAACTCTATCATGCAAAGTAGTGCATGAGCAGTCCCATTTCCCTACACCCTCAATAACATGTGTTATGGTCTGCCTTTTTTATTATATCCATCCAAATATGTGTAACATGTTATTTGATTGTGGTGCAATTTGCATTCCCCTAATGTTTAATGATAATGAGCATCTTTTCATGTCTTTGCCCTTTGTATATAACTTTTTGGTAAATATTTCTATTTACAACATTGGCCCATTTTTCTAATAAGGTTATATGTCTTAAATTATGGAATAGGAAGAGTTCTTTATAAGGGACCACTTAAGAAAGCCATTTTATTTTATTTTAAGATTTATTTATTTATTTTTAGAGAGAGAGAGAGTGTGTGTGTACTAGGGAGGCAAGTGGCACAGGGAGATAGAATCTCAAGCAGACTCCTTGCTGAGCACAGAGCCTGACTGGGGGCTCTTATCTCATGACTCTGAGACCATGACCTGAGCTGAAATCAAGAGTCAGATGCTTAACTGACTGAGCCAACCAGGTGCCCTTTATTTTATTTTGTTTAAGTAAACTCTACCCCAACATGGGGCTTGAACTCAGGACCGCAAGATCAAGAGTCACATGCTCTACCGACTGAGCCAGGAAAGAATCTATAAGAATCTATACTTTTTCCTTATAGTTTTGTACTTAAACCTATGACTACATATTTTACAATTGCAGATTTGTTCTCCATAGTGTCCCTTTGGATCAAAATAGCCATATTCATTTTCTCTTTCCTGGAGAAATAATCAGTTTATATAGGCTTTTATGGCCCAGGTAGTTTATTGAGATTCCCACTTATTTTCACAAGTTTTCAACTGTAGCTTCAAGGCCTTAAATTTCAATATGATTCTCCTCTTATCCAGAAGATAGATGATCTTTGTTATATTCTAATAATGAGGTGAGGTCTAAGACTGATTCCATCTATCTACTTAATGTTTTATCTCCTATGGGGGATGTATTTTCCAAAAGAAAACTGTTTTTCTGTCTAACTAAAGTGCATTTCCTAGGATGACATTTATCCTAGGAAGTTAAACCCTTACTCTGAAAGACCATAAGCTATTTAAAGCTTCCTGAGCCTGTAAATAAGAGACAATTAAGAGGATTCATGTGTCTTTATGACTGTTGCTGGCAATGAATCCTAAATAATCTTAAATCACCACACCACTATGTGAATAAAACATGTTCTCAGCAGCTATACCTCTTTTGAGAGAACACCAATAGCAATAGCCCTTTAAGGGTTAAAATCAGCTTTCTGTTTACTTTCCTCTTTCCTGACCATGATCATTATGTAATAACATCAGAAATACATCCACTTGACCCCAGATTTCACCGTATCCATTCTGCCTATCAAATTTATGTACAACAGTTGTTTTTGTCACTCTCAATACCCTGACCTCACTTGCTCTTCTTTTCATTATCTTCTATGATAAAAATTCAAACATGGGTGAAAAAATTCTGTTTTTCCCTGCTTGCATTTAAATAGCTGGATTCCGTTGGAGTAAATGATGATGTTTGACAAACAGGTACTACCATTACTTTTTCATCACCAACACCAAATGGCAAAAGGGAAATCTATACTAAATGGTCTTCATGAATTTTTACTTTCATGCTCCACAGTAGAATCATGAATAACCATTAAAACCCTCATACATCTTTAAGTTGATGACTAAAATTTTCCAGCATTTATAAATTATAAAGATGTAACGTCTGGCATATTGTATATTAAATGATGCAATAAATAAAATTTTATTAAAACTCCAGTGCAGCAGATTTATCTTGTTAAATGTTCAGAAAATGCCTACCATAAGAACTGATTGGCAAGACCAGTTTCCATAATCAAACCAATTAGCAAAATCAGACTTCCTTTCTGTCAGAAAACATCTTAGTTCATTTTTCAGTTCAAATAGAAACGTTAATATGTGCTTGAATGACAGGCACATTAACTTCTGAATTCCTATTATAATATAGCAATCTACTAGCTAAAGCATGGAGTCTTGCCATGATTTTGTCATTTTTATGAAATCAATTACTATCACTTTCCATATTTCCCCCCAGCTCTAATGGGAATCTTATTTAGAAGCAAATTGCTTCTTTGTGTCCTAGAAGGGTCCAGAAATGCATCATGTTAAGTTTGAAGATGGGTATGTGGTATTTCCATTTTATTTTTGTTTTATGTTGTTTTTTGTATAAAGAGAAAGGTCATTGTGAATGAAGAATTGGGAATGCAGAACTGAAAAAGGCAACACTTCAGGCAGATCTCCTTTAGGAGAGACTATTGAGATTCTGGAAATTGATTCACTTAAAATTATCTCTGCTAAACTATTGCCTTAAAAAATCTTGGATTTATCTTGACATTATGCTTTAAGATCACAGCGTTCCTACTACATTCCTTTGTTAATAGATTTTTTGATGCATCAACAATGATTGTTTTTGAGCCTCTACTATCCTCAAACCTCTACCACCAATGGTGACTATTTACTATGTAGATTTCATGTTAATTTATTTTTGACATACATTTAAAAAATATAACTTAATATTTAATGGAATATTTTTGTATAGGAATTGTTGTCTTTTTAAATTATCTTTTTTACATTAACTTTAAATATCTCTTCTCTTGTCATACATTATTACATAATTCAGGATCCAAAATAAATATTGACTTCTATACTTTTAATTTTTGAAGAGTTACATATCTTCCTTCTTTAATTAAAAAATATATTTTCATTCCATATTACACTTTTTGAAGTGCCTAGGTATAACTTCAGGAAGTTATACCAAGAAATCCTGGCTTTACATTGTTTTATAAAGAAAAATGTTTGAGATAACCAGATATTAAGTGAGATATTAGACCATATTTTGAGTGAAGGTGAAACTAAATACACATAGATCAGGCTGCTTCTCTACCTAGTACAGCACATCTGAGATTTTCATTATATATCAAAAGAGGAATTTTCATAGTACATCTTCTATAGTTAATTAATACCACTAGAGAATGGGTGGAATTTATTGGCCAGAACTGAAATTTTATAACCTACTGAATTGAATTGATGGATTAGAAAACCCCAAGACTATTAAAACATAAAATATTTAGCAGAACACATAAAGAAAAAAAAATTCTGAGCAAAGTTTATATAAGCAAAAGAACAAATTTAATACTCTAGTGATCAATCATAGGTTTACCAAAAACTAAGAAAATAAAGATTTAATAAAGCCAAGTTAATAATGATCTTAATTACTTCAAGGGAAATATTTAATAAAATTTATATGTGCATTTTTATTGCTAACTTGCAAAATTCTTAATGGGGAGTGGATTAAGAAACGATCAGCTGAGTATGATAGTGACCTAAAATAAGAATGGTTTGATAAATAGAAGATAATTAATCTGCCACATAAAATTTTGAGCCAGTAAGGCAGTCAGCTTCATGAAGTCATCTGGCATCCAGCTCGCTCTCTATTTTAACTTCACAATCTCTACGGAACGTCTGTCATTCACATAGGAGAAGATGGCGGACCACCTGGTGCTTATAGCAGCCGGTGGGAAGCAAAAAGGGGAAATAAAAGGCAGAATTCTACCTACAAGGAAACAACCAGGAAATTACACACATCAATCCCACTTATATCTCTTGCCAGAATATAGTCACACCTTGCTGCAAAACAAACAAAAAGACCTGAGGCATATGGTCTGTTTTCTGGATAGGATATGTGCCCAGTATAAATTCAGTACTATGGACAACGAGGGGAACGAATTTTTAGGTTCAACTAGCGGATTCTACTATTTGAAGTGTCTGATATTACCATTTGTTGACAAATCTACCAAATTAGAAAAATCATTGTGTGTTGAATATTTTAAGTATTATCTCAAATGTTTATTTATGTATATATATATATAAAGAGAGAGAGAAAATCTCAAGCAGACTCCATGCTGAGGGCACAGCCAGATGCAAGGCTCAATACAGGTCTCCACGGGGCTCCATCTCTTGGCCCTGAGATAATGGCTTGAGCCTAAATCAAGAGTCAGACATTCAACCGACTGAGCCAACCAGGCACCCCAATGTACTTTTATATTTCTAAAGGATCAGTGTCCTTTACTAAAAGTTTTCTGAACATATATTCCAAATATTCAGAAGCAACGATGTTTTAAATTTATTGAAAACATTTACAGATCTCTTTTTCATTCTCTTTAACTATAGGTAAAATTATATTTAATTATATAAGGCCTCTAATGTATGCCAGAGGGGAAATAACAAGATATTTTAATAGAGTTTCTTTATTGATATCAAAGGATTATATAAATGATCATAAACCCTTGAGAAAAAATTTGGATAGAGTTTGGACTTGCAACATTACATAAGAAATCTGAAAAATGAAATCAGTGTATTATCTTCTTTTTATTGACTACATTGTCATAGTATATTTGTACTCAAATATTTTCTATTAATACATTGTGGTATAGGGTGTCAAAATATGCAATGTTTTTTCACTATCATATACCTATTGAGTGCCTACAATGTGCCAAGTATATTGAGATATATGAATAGGCAAATAATTGTTACTTTCATAAAGACTGCATTCTGTTGAGAGGCCCTTCAATGTGATTATATGTAATCATGTTAATAAACACATAGCTGCAATTTAGATTTGCACTATTAAGATAAGGAAATTATTCATATAAATGCATAAAAATATACCTTAATTAGAATGAGGATCAAAGCATTTCTTGAAAGGCTATTCTTCGGAAGTGATTTTTTATTTTTTATTTATTTATTTTTTAAAGATTTTATTTATTTATTTGACAGAAAGAGACACACAGTGAGAGAGAGAAAACAAGCAGGGGGAGTGGGAGAGGATTAAGCAGGCTTCCCGCGGAACAGGGAGCCTGATGCAGGGCTCAATCCCAGGACCCTGGGGTCATGACCTGAGCCAAAGGCAAGAGGCTTAACGACTGAGCCACCCAGGCATCCCTGGAAGTGATTTTTTTAACCCTAGATTGGAAAGACAGATGAGTAGAAATAATTGAATTAAAAGGGCTTTGATAAGTCAGAGAAAGACAATTATCTTATGATTTCACTCATATGTGGAATTTAAGAACCTAAAAGAAGAGCATGGAGGAAGGGAGGGAAAAATAAAACAGTGTAATCAGAGAGGGAGACAAACCATAAGAGACTCTTAACCATCGGAAACAAACTGAGGGTTGCTGGAGGGAAGGAGAGCGGAGCATGGGATAACAGGGTAATGGGCGTTAAGGAGAGCATGTGATGAAATGAGTGCTAGGTGTTATAGACAACGGATGACTCACTGAATTCTACCTCGTACTCTGATTATATTTATAGAAAAGCAATAAATGATGTCATAAATATTTAGAAGACTGAGCAATATTTGTGCTTCTGCTTCCTTTTAAATGTCTGTGTAAATGTCCTCTCATCACATAATAAATTGTCAGTGTGCTAAGTTGGTGTAAACCTTTGGCCCATAAGTAAAAGTAATTATTTGTAATTTATCTGATCAGTTTTAGTTAACATCATATTTGCTTACCAAGATGCAGTTCTCAGTGCTAGTAACCATACTCTCAAAAATGACCTACCTCTGAAAATAATAATACACTCTATGCTAATTTACTGAATGCAAATTTTTAAAAAAAGGGGGCTTTGAGAAGAATGCAATGGGAAGAAGGAAGAGCATATTCACTTCCTCGAGTTGGGAGGGAATATGAGAGATTTGAGAAACCAAAAGACCCACCAAATTGAGAATTAATGGAAGGTGCCATATGAGATGAAGACAAGGTGGTTGGTTGACAGAAACAAGATCACTCTGGGCTCTGAAGCCATGTCAGTTCGTTTTGTTTTTATTTTAAGAAAAATATGATTTAATCTGCAAGGCAGCACATACAGGGGTTAACATCATAGATTCTAGAATCCCAGCTCTGCTTATTTCATGTGACCTTCATAACTTCCTTATGATATAGTTTTGTTTTCAGTAAAATGAGAATAAAATATTACCTACTTGAGATTTTTGCAGGAATAATTTGAGTTAATATTCTTAAAATATTTAAACTCTCCCCAGACCATAATAAATGCTATGCAAGCATTTGATAAATGTATGTTTTGAAGAAGTAAAAGGAGAGAACAAAATGGAGAACTATTAATTTAATAAGTTAAATTTGCAGTCCAGGCAAGAGGAAGTGATAGCTCAGAACAGCTTTCTACCTGACTATAGAGACACCTCTTTTCCAAGTGTTGGGGTCACCTAAGAGGATTCCCCTTTGCATTGGGGATGACTCCCATTCACTTTGTGTCTATGCTCCACCCACAACTATGTGCTTGAGGTCATCTTTGGCTCAGCTTTACGATTGAATTGCACACAGTGTTGCCACCCTAACCAACCACAGAGAAAGTTTTCTTTAATGGTCTGGTTGTGGTTTTCAATTGTCTGCAAACGTAAGTTTGTAAAGCAGAGTAAAAGCTGTATGCAGGAGTATAATATTTAATTAGGTAGTAATACTGTGATTATCACTTTTAAACAATAATAGTTTGGTTGTTAAAAAATTGTATGGCAATATTTTTCTGTACAGGTAACAAAATCCTCCATACGATCCAAAATGCTGAAGTACTCAGAAGATGTTTAATTTTGTTAAAATGTATTCTATTTTTACACTCTTAATTTTGCTAGTCTGATGTCAGTTTATATTTTCCTATATACGTAAAATACAGATAAAATAGTATTTTTTTTCACCAGCTCAGCCTACTGAAAAATCAGGGGAAATCATACTGAATATGTTTTTGATGTTTTTTGAAAGTTAGGACAGTACAGAGGATTAAAGATTCAGTTAACATTGTAAATATTTTTATGCTATCTTTTCAGGGAAAATTATCCCAAGTTGATTAATCTGATTCAACCTAATATTCTCCCACACTTAATTCTCATGTTGGGCAGGGAACATTTTTAGCTTAAATAAACACTGCTACCTATTCAGATATTGATCATGGCAGCATAACTTGTACTGGAATTTTTAAAATTTATCCTAAAGAATAGCACCTAAGCTGTTATGGAAAAGGGCAAGGTGTGGCTTTTTTGTTTGTTTGTTTGTTTTGTCCATTACGATGAGATACATTTTATCTTTCACAAACTTGATTTTCTTAAAACAACCATAGGGAAATGATGGTTGATTTTATCAAGAATTGAAAGTCATTACAGATTCTGAAGTAAATGCATAAAAAAGGTCATAAAGATTTTCAAACAATAATTCAAAGAGACTTCGTTATAAAGAAGACACTTTTTTTATTTCCTCACAATTAACAACAATTTCTTACACAATTGAAAATAGATTATAAATCGGTTAGCAGGATGTTACTCTCTGCATTGGTGCATGATTGGCATTGGGTTGTTAAAAATGAACAATTACTTTGAAGCCAAGATGTAGCATGTCTTGGCATCCTTTCAAGTCCCAGATGCCCTATTAGGATAAAAGTCAAATCTTTTAGATCCTCTCCAAAACAGTCATGACTACTTTTGTGCTCAAACATTGTTAATTTGTCTAATATAGAGATTTATAATATTCAAGATACTTTAAAATCATAGGAAAACTGTTATTTAAGAAAAAAATAAATTCAATAATTTTAGTAACATGTAAAGCAAAACTGTTTGTTTTTCTAGAAATACACATTTTCTTCATACCTGTGTTTATCCATGAAATTATCAGGCTAATTTTTATTTCACACACAAAGACACAAAACAATGGTTTTATTTTGGTTTTCACTGCAAATTAGTCAGCAGTTTACCATCTACTTAATTTTTTTTCAATGTCTATGCCATGAGAACAAAATAAAATATATTAGCTGAGTTCTAGATGATTTAGGACACATTGCCTATTTTAGATATCAAATAAATTATCGAGTATATACTTAGCCTTTTGGAATCTTGTCTGATCATTTTTTATTTTTTAAGATTTTATTTATTTATTTGAGAGAGTGCATGAGAGTGGGGTGATGGGGGAGAGGAAGAAGCAGTCTCCCCACTGAGCAGGGAGCCCGATGTGGGACTAGACCCTGGGACTTTGGGATCATGACCTGACCTGAAGGTAAACACTTACCTGACTGAGCAACCCAGGTGCCCTTGTCTGACCATTTTTACTGGGAACTGCTGACTTTAGAGTATTTGAAAATAATTTTTTTTTAGTATTTATTTATAATATAAAAAATTTCCATTTTGAGTATAAGTTGACTTTTTTCCCTGAGAAAATAGGGGAAAAAAGACTTTAGAACTAGCTTCATTGAAACATTAAATTTTAACAAATAAAAAAATTAAGCTAATTGTATCTGGGCTAATTAGTTAGGATGAGCAACAGCTAGAACTTAAATTTGTCAGATTTGACTACAGTTATCTCTGGTGAAAAATATTCATGAATGAAAGAAATCTCAAAAAGAATTTTATTTGACTAAAATTTAGAAAGTATCTCAGGAACAACTATCATATTGATAAATCAAAAGTAGATTAATATTCACTAATTTTTCCAAGATGGGGCAGGTCATATTCCCAGGAGCAGTCCCAGCATTCTTCCAGTGGTGCCTTACCAGCACAGATGTTCATTTCCCTTTCAGTTCTCAAACTGTCCTCACTGGTCTAGTTATGAGTGGCTCTCTTTATACTCCCCATGGCTGATCAACATCTTTTTATCAAGAGTGAAGTTGCTTAGTTTTTCCCACTTCTGCCAAAACAGTGTCTGCAAAATTCAGAACAGTTTGGAAAATGCACAAATGTGGGCAAAAAGGCAATTTAAAAATGGAAAAAGAAATTTGAAATAACCCATAGCAAAAGGAAATAGTATCTTATAGAATGATATATTTTTAAAAACTACCTTAATGCACAACACATTGGAAATCTAAATTAGCATTATTCTGCAGCCTTGTTGGGAAACAAACTAATAATTATGGTTAATATAATCATAATAAATATATACATAATAGAAAAATAATTTTTAAAGTAACACATGCAGCACAAGTGTTTATATAGAACTGATGCATTTCGGGAGAATAATACATAAACATAATTCAAAATAAATGTCAACGTGTCCATAATATAATGTAATAATATGACTCCTATTAAAATAATAACGTATCAGTACCTATTGACCCTGACGCCTTGACAGAAGTGTCTGATTTCATAGCAGTGTATGTAAAAGGATCCCATGAATGAGAATGTGTATCATGAAAAACACAAATTAGACTAGTGCTTAGGTTTAAGTATGGAATTTAGAATGATTGTTACTTTGTATGTTCAAAATATCTAAAGCAACCATGAATTACTTATTCAACTTTTATAAGTACTAAGATATACCAGAGGGGAATATAGAAACATAAGAAATCTCTCCCTCAAACCTCAGGTCCCCTTCAAATATAATTTGATTTCTCTCTTTTCCTTTTCAAACTTTAAGCATTGCCTCCTCAAATAAGAATTTATTTCTACATCCATCATTCCTAGTAAAATTATTCTTATTAATGTTGAACATTATATTCCTGGGACTGTCTGCACTAAATGATATTTCATAAACTGGTTTTTTAAAACCATCCAATTTCCCTTCTTCCCAATTTTGTTTGTGTGAAATCATTTTCCCTGTCTTTGCTTCCCTTCCAGGGTCTTCCAACTTTCTCCCTTTAACCATCCTTCTGATTCCTCCCTGCAGCCCTCTTTTTAACTTTTTGATTTGTAGATTCTCTTTGGGTGATTTTACATAAGTGAATGACATGGAGTACCAACTCCATTTAATTATTGGTTGATTTTCTCTCTCTCTCTCTCTCTCTCTCTCTCTCTCTCTCAAGTTTAAAAGAAATATATCCAATGGCCTCCTACAACTACTGCCCTCCTTGAAGTACACCAGCTGATAAGAAAGCCTAGCCAGGTCCTGCACCCTTTGGCACTGGTGGAAGATTCAAAACAGAAAAGCCCCTGCCCTTGTCACGAAACTCTCACCCTCAACTTTCCACCTCATCATAATAAAAAAGTCCTGCGGCCATCTCCTTTATGTGCTCTCTCAGGACATTTTTGTATCTGCTTGGGAGACCTGCCCTGCTCTTCCCCGAGACTTCAGTTACATATATAGTAAAGGTTTTCATACCCTCTTGGTGTATATGTAATGTCAACAGTCCGACATCTGAATGACATTTTTGGTGTGTGGCAGATCCATCCTACTGGCCAGAGTGCTTACATCAATATAATAACAGAATGATGTGCATATTAGAGAAGTTAAACTATGTGAAGCACTTCAGACAGTTTCTGGCCCCTGGTAAATATTCACTATGTTAGGTTTTAGTAAATATCATGCGTCACTTCTCCCAGTGTTGCCATCTGAAATATTATGTTAAGGTACACATGGTTATTACCCAAAGCTATAAGCACTTTAAAAATTATTTCTTGAATCTAGAGGCAGTAAATAACTCCTGAGACAATATCAAGATATATGGTGGTAACTGCAGTAGCAGCAGTAAAATATATTTTTCATGTAGTGTCCTGGCACCCTTTGAGAAGCGTTAACATGGATCATGCATATATGCAGACTTGTGCCTCATTCTGAAGAGTCACAACTCTTGCTTCCAGTTTGCCATATTTGTGACACCAGGTCTGATAATCAGATATAGTCTAGGAACAGGGTAATTATCCGTTTAGGACTAAGAAACTTAAAATATAGAACTCCTACTTCTACCTATGGTGAGCATTTCCCTTCCCCCACATTCTTAATTGCCAGTGCTAAGCAGGGCTATAATAGCAGAGACACTCACTTTAACATGGTGCTGACAAATCAGGCTGAACCATTTGGAAATCAGACTCAATTTGCTGTTTTCTTTTGTTGTTGTTCTTCTTCTTTTCTATTTTCTTTTTCCTTTATTAACTAGATGAAGCTGATCATTTAGATTAGTTTGCTCAAAATTCCTTCAGACTTACGTCCAACATGCTAGGATTCTGTCTATGATTTGCATTCTACAAAGGAGTTTCACTCGTGTGATTTGAGTTTGTAGCTGAGTCATAGAGGGAGTGAGGGAAGGCTAAAGTCATCAGTTCCACTGATGTGAATCAGATTACAGAGAACATGATTCTGAGTCGAGCAGTTATAGTGGCATCTTCTAATCTCAACAGATTGATTTGTATTCTGCAGCTTCTTACTCCAAGCAGGTTCCTCTGACTCTTAGACCCATTCTGCTTGTGACAATGGAATAATTTTCTGAATATTCAATTTAGGGTCTGTCCCCTCACCTAGATCTCCCAGTATTAGATTAATTATTCAAAACATAATAAAACTTATTTGCTCTTCACAATTAGCTAGATTGGGTTCTCTAATTAGTACCAAACCAAACTTGATTGAGTAATCGTACAGAGCTATTAAAAGTAACATATACACTGGGCGCCTGGATGGCTCAGCTGTTAAGTGTCTGCCTTTCGGCTCAGGTCATGATCCCAGGGTCCTGGGATCGAGTCCCACATCGGGCTCCTTGCTCGGCGGGGGGAAGCCTGCTTCTCCCTTTCCCACTCTCCCTGCTTGTGTTCCCTCTCTCGCTGTCTCTCTCTCTGTTAAAAAATAACTAAAATCTTTAAAAAAAAGTAACAGATGCTCAAAAAATAAAAATCTGGAATTGTTTTTCTGAGCTGGGTGATTTTGAAAAGAGCAAGAATTTTGTTAACATTGGTAGATATCTACTGCTAGTCATTACTGTGTGCTGATGTGTTAGGTACTTCGGTACTTACATTATCACCTGTGGTCACCTGAAATAAAGGGTATAATAAAACCAACACTTTGGTAAATTATGTGGCTTCTGCAACAAACCATTTCCTCCAGAAAGGAAGGAATATGAGGTCTGTAGAGTGAGCTAGTGATATATAACATCCTCAGGAGCTTAAAGGAAGAAAACTACAAGCTCATGATTTTAAATTTTCAGCTCAAGAAGGTACACTTAATCATGAAGTATCTATGACCTCTTTTGATCATTTATCCATAAGGCTAACATGACAAAAAAAATCATGTACTGAAGCTATTCCTTCAGATTGCTGAATTAAAGACTTAAGTTGATTTTGCACCTTGACTATAAATGTTATGTGAATATCAAAGTATTAATTGTGAAATTGTGATACACTGAGGATTAGAATGGGGTTTTCAGGGTAAATTAGGAAGACTCAAAATGATGCAAACCCAAAAATGCCTCTGAGCCTTTTTTTGCCAATAGAAGCAGATCTGTTTCTCTTCCCTGTTGCACCTGTTCTTGTCTTATTTGAAACCCCTAATGATATCTTCATCCAAAAGAAATATCTTATAAGTTGAATTTTACACTCTCTACCATAGCTCTATCTCTACTGTCATAGTTATATTTCAGAGAAAGTAATGGAACCATATTGTGGCAGAGACCAAATGGCAACACATAATTATAAGAAGCAAAGTGTCCCTAGGTACCTTAGTAGTCAGAAGAGCTAGTAACAACAATTAGAAAGGATGGAATATAAATGCATAAAATACCTTCCAGAAAATAGAGCAATAGAAGAGAAAATATAAGAAAATTAAAAGATCAATCTAAGAGACTTAATTTCACAGTAATATAATAATTCTAAATAAACAGAATAGAGAAAAGAAGAGGAAGAAGTGAAAATAAGAGGATGGATTGTAACTTTGAAAAATTTAAGAAGAGCCCTTTAATAATAATAAAAAAAAAGTTTGCAGTTTGAAAAGACTCAAAAAAGTTCAAAGCACAAGGCATGAAATGTAACCCAAAGCAAAGCATATTACTTTAGAACACTGTACTTAAAACAAAAATCCAAAAGCATCCCAAAGAAAAAAATAAGTAACATAAAAATACCCTGAATCAAAATGACTTCAGAACTTCCAACAACAATACTGAAGGCAAGAAAACAGTAGATTAATGCCTTCAAAATCTGAGGGAAGAGTGACAGCAACAAGATAGAAGAGTAGGAAACTATAGGCCCCCTTTCCCCTAAGAGATAGGGTATTAACAGTAAGTGGACCAGAATATCCCTGAGAGAACTCCAGAGACCAAGTGGAAACCTACAGTACCAAGGCTATTATGAAACCAAGAAGGAAGACCAGCGAAAGGGATAGGAAAATTACAGCATTTGGCACAACTGTTCATGGCACGGTGCAAAGTAGCTGGGAGACAACCCTCTCCCCATACCAGGGCTCCTCCCTTGGGAACAAAAGAATGCACCATGCATCCAATATTCTGGCTTGTCAGAGACTGCCCAAGGGACTGGTTTCTGTCGTTTGATTCTGGCCATTAATGGGATCAGAGCCTGAGTATGGAATTGGCTATACACAGAAGTGAGCCGCAGTCCTTCAGGCAGACACCAGGGGGAGGAAGAGATCAGAAAAGGTCTAAAAGGCCCTAGAACCTCCGGTGTGGCTGGTAAGTGAAGGCCTCCCCCTACATGAAGCCAGTATGCAAAGATTGGGAAAGGTGTTTTGTTTTGTTTTAATGGCCAAATCCCAACAACAACAACAAAAAATGTGCAAGGCATAAAAAGAAACAGGAAACAGCCTAACCAAACGAACAGAATAAAACTCTAGAAACCCACATTTATATGCAACTGAAGATAGTTAGTTTAAAATAAAATGCTATAACTTTAAGGTTTTATGTAATTGTAATGGAAACCACAGAGAAAATATCTGTAGGATATACATAAAAGAAAATGAGGATAATAATGAAAGCATATCAATATTAAAAAAAAGAAAAAAAAGAAAGTAGTAAGAGAGAGGCAAAAATCTATAAGACATATAGAAGACAATAAAATAGAATTAATAAGTCTTTTCAAAACAGTAATTATTTTCAATAACACTAGAATAGACTCTCCAATATAAAGATGTGGACTGGCTGTATATATAAAAGCAAACAAAACAACAACAGACCAGAATCCAATTAAGTCTTGTCTACAAGGGACTGATTTATTATTACAGAAAGATGCTTTTATGACAATTTTTGAGACTTCAGATTTAAGGGTGCACATAGGCTGAAAGGGATAAGATGCAAAAAGATATTTCATTTAAAAGGTAACAAAACAAGAGTAGTGGTAGCTATATTGACATTAGTTGTAGTAGACCTTAAGTGAAAAACTGGTCAAGAGACAAGAAGGACATTATATAACGATTAAAGTGTCAATTAAGCATGAAGATATAACAATTATAAAAATTCACGCACCAATTTTCAACTTTCCTACATATATAAAGCAACATTTTCCAGAATTGAAGAGAAATAGGCAGCAATAGAATAATAGTAGGAAACTGTAATACTTTGCTTTTAATAGTAGAAAGAAAAATAGAACAGAAGATCAAGAAGAAAATAGGGGGCTTGAACAACACTATAGACAAGTTGTACCTGACAGACATATACAGAACATTCAGCCCACAAACAGCAGAATATGCCTTCTTCTCAAGTGCCCATGGACCATTCTTCATGATAGATCATGATAGACCACAAAATAAGTCTTAAAAAATACCAGATGATCGAAATTATACAATGTACATTTGTGATCACAATGGAATTAAATCAGTTGTGAGGAAAACTGAAAAATCCATAAATACATAGAAATTAAACATATATTTTAAAATAACTACAAGGTGAAAAAGAAGTCACAAGGGTAATTAAAAAATGCTCTGAGAACAATGAAACCATATACCAAAATTTATTAGATGAAGTGAAATAGTGCTAAAAGGAAAGTTTATAGTTGCAAATAAATATAATAATAAAAAAAATCTGAAACCAACAGCCTAACTTCACATCTTCAGAACTAGAAAAGAAGAACAAACTAAACTCAAAGTTAGCAGGAAAGAAATAATAACAGTAAGAGCAGAGTTAAATAAAATTAAGAATAAAAAAGAATCAATAAAATTAAGAGTTAGATTTTTGAAAAGTTCAACAAGGGAAGAACAGTCTTGTCAACAAACGGTGTTGGGAAAACTGAATATACCCATGCAAAAGACTGAAGATAGATCTTTATCATGTCCCATACATAAAAATTAACACAAGATGGATTAAGGAACTAAACATATTGCCTGTGCTTTTGGTGTCATATACAACAAATAATTCCCCTGTCCCATGTCATGAAGCTTTTCCCTATGTTTTCTTCTAAAGCCAAAAATAAACGAATACGGTTATATCAAATTTAAACATTTATGTTCATCAAAGGACACAATCAACAGAGTGAAACTACAACCTACAGAATTGGAGAAAATATTATCAATCATATATCTAGTAAGAGGTTTACATCTAGAATATTTATTAAAAAAAACTACATCTCAACAACAAAAAATCCTATAACCCAATGAAAAAATGAGCAAAGGACTTAGACATTTTTCCAAAGATTATATACAAGTAGTCAGCAATTATATGAAAAGATGCTTCACATAACTAATCATCAAAGAAATGCAAATCAAAACCATGGTAGGATAGTACCTTACACCCATTAGGATGGGTACAATGAAAAAAAACAAAAACAAAAACAAAAACAATACAGAGAATAACAAATGTTGCCATGACTGTGGAGAAATTGGATCTTTTGCTCACTGTTGATGGGATTTTAAAATGTTGCAAACACTATGGAAAACAGTGCGGAATTTTCCCCTAAAAGTAAAAATAAAACTGTCATATGATACAATAATGCCACTTCTGGGTTTTATCCAAAAGAACTGAAAGCAGAGTTTAGGGATATTTGCACACTAATTTTCATAGCAGCATTATTCATGGCAGCCAAGAGGTAGAAGCAATCCAAATGCCCATTGATGGATGGTTGGAAAAAAAAAAGTGGTATTTATATATATAAAGTGGAATATTATTCAGCCTTAAAAAGAAAGGAAATTTTGTCACATGCTACAGCATAGATGAACCTTGTGGACATTATGCTAAGTAAAATAAGCCAGTCACCAAAAAACAGATACTGCATAATTCCACTTATCTGAGGTATCTAAAGTGTCAAATTCATGGAAACAGAAAGTAGAATGTGGTTGTCAACAACTAGGAAAAAAAGGAAAAGGGGTTTCATTTTGACTTGTAATGGCCATGTTTAGAATAGTTTCAACTGTGTTTTAACGTAGCTGAAAAATTAGTTATAAATAGAAAAAAAGTCATTTTCCTAGTCAACACAAATGAAGATTTTTAAAAATATTTTTTGGTAGCACTTTTATAGAGTACCAAAAAAAAAAAAAATGAGAACTGAAGTAGACACCCTGAGCAACCAATATCTGATGCACCACACTTTGCTGGGCCTTTGCCAAATAAGACCAGAACACAATATGTCTATCCTTTTATGAACTCAGTGGAGAAATTTTTTTTTTCAGTCACATTAGGACCAGCCCATGTGCTAACTCCAAAAACATCAACAGATATTAAGATTGGTAATGTTTGCCTATTTCCTTTTTAAATATTCCATCTACAGATTTTTGTTTTGGTTGTTATTGTCAGTAGGGCTTTTAAAAGTAAATATATTTAGGGCTATATCCAAAAGTAGAGCAAAGTGATGGCAAGTTGAGAATTGTGTGAGAGAGAAAGAGAGACACTGAAAGGGAGAGAGAGAGAGAGAGAATCCTGATGGACACTAAAGGCAGGAATTTAATTTAGAGTCATTATTTTCAGTTTGTTAGGGATTTGCCACAAAAATATAGCTGATACTAAATTCAACTGATTGTGAGACATCTCATATATTAGTTGCATAAAGGTTATTTTGAGACTCAGTTCTCTTAGGTTTTTTTCCCTTTCACAACTTTCTTGAGCTTATTTTAACAAGATGGATGGCATATTGTGATCTCTTTCCAATCCTTAAGCTTCAGCAGGAAGCTGGCTTGCAGCTGGAATTCCTAATATGGTGATGCATCCCAGAACTTTCTTCAGCTACATGTGGCACTTCAAAGACTGTTCAAAGGGACCAATAGAGAGAATCCTGGGACAGCCTCAGAGTGGCAAAGAGATCAACATGTGAGGTGCTGTCTTTGAAGAACCACATGCAGCAGTGAACCTCAGAGATTTGGTACATGTGGTATATTTTACTTGAAGAGCCAACTCAATGAACAAAGAGGAACCTGGGAAGAATTAAAGCTCCAATGAGCCTGCTTCACTTAGATGGAAAATAACATTCTTTGTTATTTAAACATATACAGAAAAAGTCATTATGACATTTAAATTTGGGAAATACAGTAAAGGAAAAGAAGAAACAAAAGGGAAATCAATTCCAAAAAATAGCTTTGGGCATATAATGCTTACTTACTGATTTTTTTTTTAGGTTAAAATAAAATAGTGCCTATAATTCCAAGAGAAATTTATTATTATTATTTACATAATATAAAATATCATAGTGTTTATTCTCTGCAGGGCCTACATTATTTCCTGGTAATTAATGGGGAAAAAATGCATGAACCCTTTCAGGTCACTAATGAGCATCGCATCCTTGAAGTCTAAATGTTCATACATTCACACCTCATTGCCTGATACATGGTATTATTCTATAACACTATGACAACCGGTAAGAACAGAACACCATAATAACCAATCCCCTCTAGAAGAGATGCTATCAAACCAGTGGCTTGGCTTTGAGACAGTAAAATAAATGACTGAATGAGTGAATATGTTAATTTCTACCAATAGCTTCGTTTAGATTAAATATAGCTTAAAGCCTTAGGAGGAATATTAGCTCAATCAGTATGTGAATTCTGAAACTGTAAAGTTTATTTAAGGATGTATTTTATAGCAAACATTTGTAATCTATGCAGGAATTTCAATCAAAAAATCTTCATTTGTGTTGACTAGAAAAATTACATTTTTTTCTATTTATAACTAGTTTTTCAGCTATATTAAAACATAGTCTAAACTGTTCTTAGCATGGCCATTACAAATCAAAATGAAATCACTTTATACAATAAGCCATATTATTCAGCGATCCATGGACTAAATGTTAAATTGTGGTAAGTGCAATGAACACTAGTTGAAGTGCCAAAATTTAATTTCTTTCATTGGTCTTTGGAAACATATTTAAAATTGTCAGAAAACCTATTCATCTAGATAAAAATAAAATACTTACAAAAATATGATTGTAAAGCTGCATAATAATTTGACAATAATAATAATGTCACAGGGCGCCTGGGTGGCTCAGTTGGTTAAGCAACTGCCTTCGGCTCAGGTCATGATCCTGGAGTCCCAGGATCGAGTCCCGCATCGGGCTCCCTGTTTGGCAGGGAATCTGCTTCTCCCTCTGACCCTCTTCCCTCTCGTGCTCTCTCTCTCTCATTCTCTCTCTCTCAAATAAATAAATGAAATCTTTAAAAAAAATAATAATGTCACAGATGAAATGTCAACAAAGAAGGGAAAGCCTCAAGACCAAAGATGTTTCTGGGCTCTCAGCCTTAAAAGTTTTGGGTATCATTGAAGAAAGCCCTATGGCATCAATTAACATTTGGTACACTGCTTAGTTCAGGCTCGACTCATTGTAATTGCTGACCTCACGCCCAAACCTTAATTTATTTTTTTTAAGTTTTTAAAGATATGAACTATATGACAGAGGCATATTACTAACTTAATATACATTGTATTTGAGCCCTTATACCTCTCCAAATTGAACTTTATTCTCTGTTCTTCAAATCTGATTATTTATTTTTTACATCTTCCATTTCTCTTTTCTATATTTTAATTAATAAAATTGTATATATTTAGGTTACATTATTCTATACAAAAATATATGTTATATGTAGTAAATATGCAATAATATGTAGTGAATACAAATATATGTAGAGAGTGATATGATTACTACAATCAAGCTAATTAGCATAGCCATCTCTTCACATAGTTACCTTTTTTTTAACCAACTGAGCCACCCAGGTGTTTACCTTTATTTTTTATAGTGAGAGTACCTGAAATCTACTTTCTCAGCAAATTTCCCAGTATTCAATACAGTATTATTAATTATAGCCATCATGCTGTACATTAGACCTCTAGATTTTTTCATGCTATATGAATTCAACTTTGTACCCTTTAACTAACATCTGTCCATTTTCCCTACCTCCTCACCTCTAGTAACCACTGTTCTACTCTGTTTCCACATTTTTAGATTCCACATATAAGTGAAACCATGTAGTTTTGTTTTCTTTCTTTCTGACTTATTTCATTTAACATAATGTCCTCCAGGTTAATCCAGGTTGTTGCAAATGGCAAGATAATAATAACAATCTCCTACTTAAGCCTTCAGAGTGTGTCCACACGTGTGTGTGTGTGTACAGGTACACACACACTTGATTAAATTAATTTTAGAAGATATGTATAAATACAAAATAGCACTAAATCTGGTATTTTTCAGGGAAAAAAAGGTCTAATTTAACTCAACTGTAATGTCCTTTCAGATGGAATAATGGGAGTATTTACACCAAAGGAAATGAAGAACAGTCTTTTCCACTTACTCTACATTCAAGAGAGAAAGACATATCAATATAATCAGTATATTACAGATTTCTATAAATTCTCAGCTTTCTCCTCAATGCTTTTTTTTGTAATTTTTGGAAGTATAATTAACATACAATGTCTTAATAGTTTCAGGTGTACATCGGAGAAATTTGATATTTTAATACATTATGAATGATCCCCATGTTATTAGAATATTATTGACTCTATTCCTTGTGCTGTACATTACATCACTATCACATATTTTTAACTAGAAGATTGTACCTCTTATTTCCCATCACCTATTTCACCCTCACTCCTCCTCACCTGGAACCAATAGTTCGGTTTCTGTGAGTCTGTTTCTGTTTCATTTTGTTTGTTCCTTTGTTGTTGTTGTTGTTTTAAGTGAAATAAGAAACATACAAATACTATATGATTTCACTTGAATCTACGTGTAAGTGAATTCAAGTGGTATTTTTCATTTTCTGACTTATTTCACTTAGCATGATACCCTCGAGGCCCATCCGCATTGTCACAAATAATAAGATTTCATTATTTTGTATGGCTGAGTAATACTCCATTGTATATATACACCATATCTTCTTTATCCATTCATCTATTGATGGACACAGAGGTTGTTTCCATATCTTGACTATTGTAGATGATGTTGCAATAAACATATGGGTGCATATATTTCTTCAGATTGGTGTTTTCACATAAATGCTTTTTAACCTTGATTTCCATGGTAGACTTGGGCAAAAGGATAATCCAAAGATAAAATAACCAAAAAGGAAAAAAAATTGGAGGGCATGTAAAATTATTTTATAAAATAATAAAAATATAAACTAACAATGATTAAGAGGTAATATACTAGGATCTTGAAATTGGAGATAATAGAGATACCCTCAAAATATACATTACTTTTGGAGGACTACATTATCCAAGAGTTTTTAATAAAAATGCATATTCATTCACAGTATGAATGACCCTGCCTTTGACTCAGGTTATGATCCCAGGGTCCTGGGATTGAGCTCCAAGTCCAGCTCCTTGCTCGGCAGGAAGCCTGCTTCTCCCTCTCCCTCTGCTTGCTGCTCCCCCTGCTTGTGGTCACTCTGTCAAATAAACAAAATCTTTAAAAAATAATAAAGTAAATAAAATAAAATACAGTATATGTCTTCTGTATTAAATATGTGTGGAAATATATAGAATCCTTATATAAAATACTATTTCAAAACAATAAAGTTACATAATAAATACCAAAAAGTAACTAGGAAATAAGCTCTTTTTAAAAGTTTTACTTTTTAATTAGGAAAGGAGCTATTTTTTTAGATGTATTTATAGTTCTTATCTGCATTGAATCTCTAAATGAAATTATTAAATCAGTGAAATTAAAAGTGAAATTCTACATGTGTATGCGGGGTGTGTGTGTGTGTGTGATCTACTTTCCATTTCTAGCCTTTCTGTGTGTGTGAGTGTGTGAAGAAAAATATTGTGGTTACATTCATGCTACAAACAATCAACTGACAAGCCACAATTCCCTGGGGCAATAGTCTGAAATACTTAAACTCAGTTTTTTGTATAAACCAAGCACTCTAGATAGACCTGTATCTACAAAATGGCCAATTTTACTTACTACATTGTTTACAAGATGCTTTCTTATTTTAACATTCCTCTTTGGAGTTCCCCAAACATTTTCCATGGATGTATCCCAAACAGTGAGTGGGAGAGAAAAGTTAAGAACAATTCCATATGGTCTAACTCATCTTCCTCCAGTGCAAAGTTAAACATACCTAAATCTTGATAATTTATTCTTTAAATTTATGTAAATTGTACACTCCATACCATATCTTTATTTGAGAGAGAGAGAGAGAGAAACAAAAGAGTGTGTGAGGGAGAGAGGAAGAAGGGGGGACAAGTGGGGAGAAGACTCTGCACTCAGCAGGGAGCCCGACAGAGGGCTCGATTCTGGGACTTCTGGGATCATGGCCTGAGCCAAAGGCAGACGCTTAACAGACTGAGTGACTCCGGTGCCCCATATCGTTCTTTAATATTCAATATTTCTTCTCAAAATCGTTGAGTAAACTTGGTATTCTGAAAAGCAATGTCACAATAAGTTTAATATAACCCCAGTATGATATGATTTACCTTCAGCAACATTTACAAGTGGCTCTGTAAGCAAATCTAATGAATGATATTTTAATGAAAATCTGAAATGCTGATAGATTTTGTAATCGTTGTTTAAAAGAGATGATTACTTACCCTAGATAGTAAAGTAAAACATATTGCACATTAATGTTAGCAATTCCTTGTTCTCTTTCAAATAAAATAAAGCACGTACCTTTACATACTGTGGTCCTAATATTTGTGTCTCCCCAGAAATCATGTTGAAATCCTAATCTCTGAAGTGATAGAATCAAGAGATAGAGCCTCTTGAAAGTGAGAGCTTGTGAAGGCAGGGCCCACATGATTGGAATTAATGCCCTAATAAAACAGGCCCCACAGAGCTCCCTAACCCTTTCCACCATGTGGGGACACAGCAAAAATAAACAGTCTGCATCCCAGAAAGGGGTTTTCACTGGTGACTGATCTTGAACTCCCAGCTTCCAGAATTGTGAGATATAAATTTCTACTGTTTATAAGCCATCCAAACATGTAATATTTTGTTATAGCAGCCCAAAGGAACTAGGACAAACACATAGCTCCTTCTGTGTTATAATTAATTTTGTCACTAGTTAAATTACAAATGTTTTGAGGCAGCTTAAAATAGTACACATATAATGTACACATGCTTTTGTTAATCATCAGCTTTAATATAGACCATTTATGTACATTCCAGTACCAAATGGTGCAAATTGTATACATAGAGGAATGATCTGGGGACAAAGGAACACTGGTCACCATGAGTGCTAAAGTGAACAGAGAACGTCACTCTCTGTATAGCTATTACATGAACTCATCTTTCAACAGATTGGATTTTCACCCTGCCAAATTTGCTTGGCATTGAAAATACCCATTTTTTAAAAGCACTAAATAAATCATTGAGAATTTCCTCCAATTAAACAAAAACAAACAAAATGAAAAAAGCCAAAGAACCTGAAATACCTTTTTTTTTTAATCTTCATTTTCATTCAGCCACCAATTGCTTAGGATGTAAATTGCTTCCCAATGTACTTTGTCATTGCAAGGACACACTAACATGCCTTCTGGCAGTAAGATATAAAATGCCACTATTATGACCTGAAAGTGTTGAGAACATGTAAATTAACACATTCCGACATACCCGAGCTTAAAGAAACCATCTGCAGAGAAGAAGAAAACAGTACATAGATAGAGATTTTGGTATTCATTTCATCCCTACTCATTCACACACAGACACAACCAAACACAGATATACATACGTACACATACTCACACATATACCCACTTTTTAGCACTGATTCTTACTCATAGTAAGGTGATAAATATATATTTAATGAGAAATAAATAAACCCATACTGTTATACATTCATGTACTCTGACCCTATTGATAACAAAAGTAAGCACAATGCGGTTGAGGAGGAATCAAAGAAAAGCACGCTAACATGCATGATCATATCTGTAGATTTAAAAGATGCTTCTGGCTTTAGAAGGTAAAATTGACTGTAAGAGCTTACAAATAAAGTAATGGGGCATTAAGATGTTTATGTAGTAGTTAACAAAAACAAAAGGAGGGGCAGTGGGAATGGAGAAAATAAACTTACTGGAGACCAGTTTTGAAACAGTAGCAGGTGACTTTTCTCTCCATTTGTTGTGGGCTTCTGACATAGACCAAATCTCGGGTAATAGAGCAGGGGCATTTGGTAGAATGAACAATTGAATGTGGGGGACACAGATAATAAATACATAGATTTATAAGCTGTAGTCCACGAGATCTCATGAGATCTGTGGATTTTGTATATTAAATAAAGCATCTTCATTTTCACTGACTTCTAACTGAAAATCAGCATTTCTTTCATTATGTATGTAAGAAACTAACATACTAGTTTTTGGGCTGTACCTGTGAATTGATGAGCAGTAAAAATTACATATATTTTTATATAACACCACAGTTGTTATAGCTTTATTTAATATTGTTTAAACTCTTCAAGTACTTCTACAACCTCAGAATTATAGTATTTATTAGATGTGCCATTAGATCTTGTTTTTTCTGTGTGTAAGAAAGAACATATACTGCTATATCATAAATTTGTTTAATATTCAATGACTGCATTATAATAATATAATGAGCTCTTTGTAATCTTAGGTATTTTATTTTATGTATTAGAAAAAAGTGTCCATAATTTTCCACTGGGCGGTGAAATGCGAAATGCTCTTTACAATAGTATAAACTATGTATATTAGCCTTGTCAGCAGAAGCTAACCGTGACAATAAGAAAGACCTGCTTGTATATTAAATAGTTAACCAAATGCTGTGGATGATGATTTTTTTTTCTCCTATCTTAACAATTTTACCTCATGTTATAGAATACCTAGCAGCAAAAAATAGCTAGGTTGCATTGTCAGAATCTGAGGTATGACCCTGAATTGAAGGAAGGCCCAACAAAAGAAGTTAGGTAGACAAAAGAACTATAGGGTATAGGTAGAATATCTACAGAGAGTGTTTTCTTACTGAAGGAAAAGGAAAACTTCTGTGGAACAGTTCAAGAATCAAGATCCAAAGCTCTGATAATATAGCAGGAGCTGAAAGGGAATGTTGCCAAGAATAAAATGAAAACTCTAATTGCCAGAATACCCTTGATAATAATAGATTTCAATGTATTACTGAAACCTAAAATGAAATTCTCTCTATATATTTTTCTAGATTTCTTGTTTGAGCACACACTATGTATCGAAGACAAGAATTCCTCTTCTGTTACCTTTCTGGTGGAAAAAGTTGTGGACTTTGACACAGTGCCTGTTTATACTTGAATGACAGAATTGAGTCAAGAAATGTTCCATACCATGGCATCAAAACTGTTGCCAGAATTGTTCCGAGTTCCAGTAGAGGATGTATGTAGGTAGAATCTCCATCATTTTAACCCTAAGTTTCTGAATTTGTGTAATGTTTAGGAAAGGATATTTCACAGTTCGTTGGGTATCATATCAGTGAAAAATGATCAAGCATATTTATAGCAGGGAAGGAGATTTAAAATGTATCCGATTCCAAAAAAAATCTGATATCACAAATAAAAAAAAAGAAAGAAAGAAAAGAAGTCATGAGTGAGGCATGAGAATATCACCATTTCTTTTCCTTTAGAACTCTTGACATCCCTTAGGCCATAGGCAAAGGCTAACTATAAAAATAGATTACCTTCTGTTCAGGCAATTAGAAATCGTATTTAGGCCACTTCAGTAGACACAATAATAGTGATGGTTACCTGGAGTTAGTTGCCTTAAGCCTATGTTGAGTTAACAGGAAGGCTGCAAGCAAGCTGCTGAAACAGAGAAATCACATGCACTGCTTATTCTTTCTTGCATCAGCTTCCATTTAACCCTGTGCGAGAGAAGTCTAAAACCTGTTTAAGGTTAAAAAAAAATGCCTTCTAATGATAAAGAGATATTCTCTTTATCTTTGCCCATCAAGAAATAAAAATATAGGGGGAGCTGCCAATCTCCATGGGTTTGTCTTTTTTCTTTTGGCTTTTCATTTGATGAAATGTGTTTCTTTCTCATTGCACTTAAAGGACTTCCCTGAAAAATGACTCTGTCATCCACTAGAAAGAAGAGAGATAATGTCTATAATGAATTCTAGTGGAATTATTAGCAAATGGCACAGCAAGATTAATTGAGACAGCTACATTAACAAAAGGATGGGGAGACTTCTGTAGAACCCAGTTAGGCTTCACCACCTTCACTGCTAGTAGTTTGACCAGTGGCCACCATGACTTGCCCTGAAAGTTTGTTCTAGAATCAACTGGTCAAATTACTCTAGTCCTAGATTTTATCACAGTTCATCAGAGCATTACGTAGCTGGAAGGGGCTACACAGATGTTCAGATAAATCATCAAACTTGGAAAGAGAAAGATAAGACAAAATGCAGACTGGAGTTGTCAAATGGAAAGCTTTCATTTAGGATTTTATTTACTGTTGTTGGAAGACAGTTGGCTTCTTGCCATAAAGACCCTGACAGTAATATTTTGATGGAACTGTCAAGAAGGGCTACTAGAATGTTTGTTTATAAAAGGAAATAAACAGTTGACTTTAAAAAAAAAATAATGATGGCTCACTACCCCAGAGTTTCTGTATAACTATAATCTGTTTTACACACACAGGAAATAATTGCTAAATAGCAAAACATGGACAAATCCTAACAGAACAAAGCTTTCAAAAGTGATTTTGTGCTTAAGAGAGAAAAATAACATTATTATGTTGGAGATAAGAAGATGATAAATTATTAGAACATAAAGCAGTGAAACATGGGAGTTGTGTTTTCTTAATTGGCAATTGTCATAATTCTTGATTACTGGATATTTTTCCTTTCCCTTTGCTCTTTTCTTACCCCCATAACTAAAGATACAAAATATAATACATATAAATTCTTTATCATATTACAAACAGTTTTAAATTCTATTAAAATCTGCAAAAGGTAATTATTATTATTGGCATTTTAAAAATGAAGAAACTGAAGCTATTACTCTTTCTAGGTATCACAATTAGTTAATAGAACCTAACTTTGAATCCAGGTCAGTATATTTGAGGATTCATTTATTTTCCCTTGAGAAGGAAAAAATGGTGCCAGTTTAATCATCCACTCACTCATTTATTCATCTAGCAAATATTTACTGAGCCCCAAGTATAAGCCAGACATAGTTCTAGTCACTTGGGTGATATATTAATAACAAAATGATTGAAGATTGCTGCTTTGTAGTTTATATTCTAATATGAGAGATATAAAATAGATAATGAACGTAATACTTAAGTGACATGTTTAGCAAAATCGAGTGTCAAGAGTGGAGAAGGGGTGAAAAAAGGAAAGAATAAGGGATGCACAGAGCATTATGGAGATAGCAGATTCTAGCAGAGCAGAAACTGTGGGTGTTGGGGGTTTCATGGCACCTTATATCACCTGGGAAACAACATAAATGAGTTCCAGTGATTTCCACTGTGATAGTAGCAAGGCTTTGTGTGTTAGGAAGTAGAAGGGGTTGTTTTCTGGGACTCCTTCTTCTCATTTGGTGATGAAGGCAGAATATTTAGTAAAGTCTTTCTTTTTTTTAAGATTTTATTTATTTATTTGACAAAGAGAGAGCACAACTAGGCAGAGAGGCAGGCAGTGGGAGAGGGAGAAGCAGGCTCTCCGCTGAGCAAGGAGCCCGATGTGGGACTCTATCCCAGGACCCTGGGATCATGACCTGAACCGAAGGCAGCCGCTTAACGATGGAGCCACCCAGGCACCCCGGTCTAGTAAAGTCTTATCCCAGTGCAGAAGCCCTCTCTTTAACCTGTGATGGTATAAGCCCTAGATTTGGGGTGTTCTATGCTCAGAGCAATGCTCAGAGTCATTTTTGTCCCTATTTGGGAAAAAAAAGTGACCTTAAAGTGAATATTTGTGCTCTATTTTAGCCGCTATTAGATTAGAGGAATTTTGTTGAAGCAATGTTATTCCATGAGTAAAGGTCCCACATTCACATAAGGTCTACTTATTCTTTCTATGAAAGAAGTGAAAAGTGCCTCGCACTGCTGAGTCATGTAAATCATTGATAAAACTTCAGAGTGTCCAGAATATGTTTCCTTATCAACCATGACGTTTGGGAGTAGATAGAATACCTTAATTAAACTATAATCTTGATAACCTAAGCTTGACCTAATCATTTGTCTCTATTACAGAACCTAGCAGATTATGGCTCTTTTTGTTTCCTGGAAAACATTCTTGGCCTCTAAAGTCAAGTGGTATTGTATTAGTTTCCTATGGGTGCTATAACAAGTTACCATGAAGTTTGTAGTTTAAACAATAGAATTTCATTTTCTCACATATCTGGAGGGCAGATATCTAAAAGCCATGCTTTTTTCTGGGGGCTCTAGGGAAGAATTAGTTTCTTGCTTCTTTTAGCTTCTGGTGGCTTTGGCTATTTGGATTTTTGTGGTTCCATACAAATTTTAAAATTATTTGTTCTAGTTCTGTGAAAAATGCTGTCAGTATTTTGATAAGGATTGCATTAAATCTGTACATTGGTTTGTGTAGTATGGACATTTTAACAATATTTTTCTTCCAGTCTGTGAGCATTTCCATTTTTTGTGTCATCCTCGATTTCTTTCACCAATGTTTTGATTACAGGTTTTTCACTCCTTGGTTAGTTTATTCCTCAGTATTTTATAATTTTTGGTATAATTGTAAATGGGATTTTTTTCTTGATTTCTATTTCTGCTACTTCAATATTAGTGTATAGAAATGTAATAGATTTCTTATATTGATTTTGTATCCTGTGACCTCATTGAATTTATTTATCAGTTCTAGTAGTTTTTTGATGGAGTCTTTAGGGTTTTCTATCTAGAATATTATGTCATCTCTAAATAGTGAAAGTTTCCCTTTTTCTTTACCAATTTGGATGCCTTATATTTCTTTTTCTTGTGTGATTGCTGTAACTAGGTCTTCCAGTACTATGTTGACTAAAAGTGATGCGAGTGAACATCCTGGTCTTGTTCCTGATCTTAGAAGGAAAGCTCTCAGTTTTTTTACCATCAAGTAGGATGTTAACTGTGAGTTTTTCTATATGAACTTTATTATGTTGAGGTATGTTCCCTCTAAACCTACTTTGTTGAGGTTGGATTAGATTTTGTATTTTGTCAAATGCTTTTTCTGCATCTATTGAAATGATCATATTTTTTAAAAGATTTATTTATTTGATCGAGGTGGGAGAGGGGCAGAGGGAGAAGGAGAAAAATCTCAAGCAGACTCCACACTGAGTTTGGAGCCCAATGTGGGGCTTGATACCATGACTCTGAGATGGCGACCTGAGCCAAAACCAAGACCTGGATGGTCAAGCGACTGCACCACCCAGGTGCCCCATGAAATGATCATATGGCTTTTATCCTTTCTCTTATTGATATGATGTATCACATTCGTTGATTTTTGAATATTGAACCACACCTGCATCCCAGGAATAAAACCCATTTGATCATGGTGAATGATCTTTTTAATGTATTGTTGGATTCAATTTGCTAATGTTTTGTTGATATATTTTGCATCTATGTTCACTAGAGATATTGGCTTGTAGTTCTCTCTCTCTCTCTTTTTTTACTTTTTTGTAGTTTCTTTATCTGGTGTAAATAACAGATTCTTAACACCCAGTGCCAAACTGTAAAACTAATAAATGTTTTAAGCATTTATTCTTATATTTATTATCATATTATTTATTACTATAGAATAAAATTATTCCTTTTTTACCTCTTTATGTCTGACATAAATATCTGTGAATTCAATAAAATTAAGCCTGATAAAATTATTTCCCATTATAGTATTTTAGCAAAAATATGCTTTCTTTTAAGGTTTTTATTTATTTATTTGGGAGAGAGAGGGGGAGAAGCAGAGCAGGGGGAGAGATAGTGGGAGAGGGAGACGCAAACTCCCCGCTGAACAGGGAGCCCAACGTGGGGCTTGATCCTGGGACTCCGGGATCATGACCTGAGCCAAAAGCAGACACTTAACCAGTTGAGTCACACAGGCACCCATAGCAAAAATATTCTATTATATTTTGAGACATCTTATGTGCTAGATAGTGTTCTTAGAAGTTTTGTATGTTACCTCCCTAAATACTCAAAAATTCTGTATGAGATATAAAGATACTGGAGGGTGGGGAAGGCAGCAGTACCTTCAGTTCAGTTTGCCCAAATTTCTATAGGATTTGAACTCAAGCCCTTTGGCTCCTGAGTCTGCCTCTAGAGGCCAGTAAAATGAGATATGTTTATTTAACAGAAATATTTTAAGTTATGTATTTGGAAAGAGATCGATGCAACAAGAGCATTATGTTGATCAGTTACTCAAGACCTCTTGTTTCTTTAATCACAAACAGTGAATAAATCTTTTAGTTTTTCTGTTTCCTTAAATATTTCTGTCGGGTCTATTTCAAATTAAATTATTATATTGATTATTATAATTTTACACTTACTATTTATCAAATTTTTACATTAGTACTTTGCAGAACCCATCAACATCACATAAATAGTTTTAAAATTTAGAATGCAATGTATTAACTTTGAAAACTGATTTGAGTTTTAATATTAGAGGATATTAATATTTTTATAATATACAATATGTATTCACACGCAAATTTGTGATTGAGGAGTAATCATATGGTATTTGTAATTCTATGAGAAAGGGAAGAAAATTAATCTTTATTGGGTTCCTATTAATTATATGCCAGGCACTCTCATAGCAAGGCTTTATTATTTATCTATTTGATCTTTAACACAGTACTCCCCCAACTTGTAGAGGGAAAGTAAGAGATTATTTTTTAAATATTATATATTTACATATAATTAAAGATAATAGAACTAGATAAGATGTGTTTAAGACACAGTAAAATGGATTAATTAACTTATATATAGTGGACATATAAACACACAGTCTGATTGAGAATAAATAACAGTTAAGTGATTTACCTACTTTACCTGCACTATGAATACTAAAACTAATAAATGATCTAGTCAGGCTCTCATTTAAATTTCAATATGTAATAAATATCTCTTTTTATTAAATACATGAATGAAAACCACTCTTAGTATTATGTCAAGCTGTATTGATAGAAATTCTTTTTCTTAAATTCTGTTTTCTACTAGAGATCGTTTTTTATTTCCCTGGATTTTATATTTAATAGTTCCTTAAATTCCATGCATTTAAGTTTGAATTAACTCACAGAAGATTTAAATGAGCCTTATCTAAGAAATGGTATTTGTATGATTTATACAGCAAGCTTGGCAATTGTATTAGCAGGGTTCTCCAGAGAAGCAGAAGAGAATGAGTAGAACAAATATGTAAGTATATATTTATTATTATGTATATATGCATACATGTATAAATGTGTGTGTTTGTGTGTGTGTACGTAGGGAGGGAGAGAGAGACAGACAGACAGACGGAGAGACGCAGAGATAGAGAGAGACAAAAAGAGAGAGAGAATACTGTGAGGGCTGGCAGACCCAAAATCTGTAGTACAGTCTGGCAGGCTGGACACTCTTGGTTAGGAGCCGATGTTGCAGAATTTCTTCTTCTTCAAGAAAACCTCTGTTATGTTCTTAAGGCCATTTAACTGATTGGATCCATACAGCACACATTATCCAAGCAATCTGTTTTGCTTGAAGTCAACTGATTATAAATGAGAACCATACCTAAAAATACCTCATAGCAACATCTAGGTTAGTGTTTGATTGAATAAATACAACCTCATCAGTTGACACATACAAGTAACCATGACATCCGTTTGTCTTAAAGGAAGGAAGTAAATATAGTTACTAAAATTAGAAATTTTGTGCTTTCTTCTAAGATGGTATCTCCCATCACACTTTTCCTACACACTGAAAAAAAATAGTATAATATTTGTATCAATTAGTATCAGTCTTCTTTTTGTATTTCATGCTATACTTTTCTGACTTTTTAATGTTATTTTCTTTTTTTAAAATTTTTATTTATTTATTTGACAGAGAGAGACAGCGAGGGAGGGAACACAAGCAGGGGGAGTGGGAGAGGGAGAAGCAGGCTTCCCACCGAGCAGGGAGCCCGATGCGGGTTTCGATGCGGGGTTCGATCCCAGGACCCTGGGATCATGACCTGAGCCGAAGGCAGACGCTTAAGGACTGAGCCACCCAGGCGCCCCAATGTTATTTTCATTTCTTCCCTATTTGAAGAGCAATGTCTTGCAAATCAAAGCATGCTTGATACTGTTAAAAAAATTAAGCAGCAGTAATCTTTTTGTAATTCTATGGAAAAAAATGACAAGGATTTGACAATTTTCAAAGCAGGGTATTCTACCTTGTTCTTGCATCTTTATTTTTCTCTCCTTAGATTAAACATAATTGGAATTTTGTTGCTTTAAAACATGCTTTTCTTTGTCTAATAAAATCCAGGACTTGCCTGCTTGTCTTTGTTCAGCTAGCTTCAAACATGCAAAGATATGAGATGCGATCAGGTACCATAGTGACTAATTTTAACAATGAAAAGTAGGAGGGTTAAATATAGCGTCAGCATGCCATTATATATAATCAGTAACAGTGGGTACAGTAAGAGCATGGAAAATAGCTGGAGGATAGGTTTATTATAAGCATCATGTCTCAAACAAAGTGGAAGAAAGAATGTAGTGTTTTGACTAATGGAGTCTCTTTTTAAAATGCATTTGGAGAGAAAAAACTAAATTAGTTTCAATCTTGTCTGCATCTTTAGTTATGCATGCACATAGCTTTAGGGCTTGCCACAATAGAAAACAAAAGAGGAGACAATTTTCTAAATGTTATGAATGGACTTGTTTATTTGTAAGACAAATAAATAAGCTATTAATGTTTGAACATTATGTCTTTGAAGTAGCCGCCTTTTAATAATATTCACAACCAAGTAACAATCATTCCCAGATTGTGTTCATCTAAATTACTTTGAGTTGTCTTTTCATTTGCTTCATAAGGATTGGATTATCATTTAATCCTCCTTGCAAAAAATAATTGACCAGCATTTCTGAAATGTTTAAGCACTGCTACTAAGTTTTACTTTTTTTTTCTTTCAAATAAAAAAATGACAAAACTTAGATAACCCCCAAAGTTAGGGAGGTAGGACTGAAGAAAAAGTCTTATTTCTCCCACCACCACCACCATTCCCACAGACAGCTTTGACACCCAACACACATGCCCTTTCCTCTGCTTATCCCTTCAAAACTGAATAAAGGCAATGGAGAAAGCAGGTTCATTTTCAGGTCACCTCCCAGGTCTAAAGAACAGGATTTTTCTCTTCGAATGGAATTTTGTAGCTAAAATTATGCTTTGGGGAATTTAGGCTTTGTGACTTAGCCTTGCTTCAAAATCTTTTAACCTTGTGACCTTGGGAAGATTATTTAAACATCCTCTGCCTCAATGTCATCATCTATAAACTGGGGGAATTTAAAAACACATCCACATAGAGTTTTTCTGAGGATTATGTTCTTGCCTTGATATTGTCCCATTCTAAATTCCATTAGGATATGAAAATGTTTCTTCTTTTAAGCAATCCTAAATTCCTAGGAAATTTGGTAAACCTTAAATCATTTGGTAGGTCCAGTGGAATAAATGACCTATTTAAGGTTAGCTCTTTACAAATAGTGGATTAGGCCATTTTTAATTAGAGTCCTATCAGATGCTTTTTCCTTGAGTGATGATGGCTCTCCTTACCATATACTGGAGATAATATCAGATAGTTTCTGACACTTATTATGTGGTAAGCTCTATTCTAATAACTTAGTTGACTCTTATAATAACCATGTGAAGTGCCATTATTATCCTTATTTTATGATGAACAAACTAATGCTGATATGCTACTTGCCTGAAGTCATAAATCTATAAAATGAACGTAGTAATATTTATCAAAACCAATCAGGCTCCTCAACATACTGTCTTCACATCTATGCTAAGAAGATCATGTGGCAGAAACCTTTGGTTATTTACTTCAGTACACATTTCCCCTTCTTCAATAATAAAACCTTTGATTTTTTTTTTTTTCTTACTTTGGGCTAATGATCACCTAAAATAAGAAAGACTCTCCCACTACTACCTTACACATTGTATGGCCATGTGACTAGTTCTGCCCAGTTAGAAAAAAGCAAATGTGTCATTTCATAATTCACAAATGCCTTTACAGAGGAGTATTAAAATCTGAACTTCCCCTGATTTTCTATCTGGAACATGAATGCAATGGCTGGAGCTTCAGTACTCATCTTGGCCCATGAGGTGAGAGCCACTTCTTAGGATTGTCAAAATAGAAAAGATGAAAAGAATCAATTATATGGAATTGAGTGTCATTCTTTGGTGGTTTATATGAAGATTTTCTTGTTATGAAATAATTAAAATATTATCAATTAATTTATTAATAATTTTACTTATCCATTATATCAATCTAATGAAATCCTAATTGACAGAACATCTCACATTTTTCTGAGTGAAATTAAATCTGATTAATCACAATGAATTATGTGCTTTGCTTTGCTTAGCCATACACTGTTTTTAAAATCAGAACATTTTACATAATGTTTCAGATTTTAGGCTTTTCTTAGAAAATTATATCTGGTAACACTGAGTGAGGCATGCATTCCATTGCTCATCCCTGTGCCCAGCTCCCAGTGTCTTTCTCTCACTTGCCTTATTCTTATGCACTGACTATATCCACTGAGCGTAATTGAATAGGGATACTTTCCTTGGTGTAATTTGCTTTAATTCAGTATTTTGGATTAATACCTAAAAATAACACTACCTGAAAAACAATCTCTCAGCTTTATTATTGATTTTAAAACACTGGAATGAGGTGGGTTCATTTTAAAACAGATAAAATATCACTTGAGAGTAGAAAGCCATGAATAAAAATTACAGATATAAGATGTTTCCATTTCGACAAAAGTAAATAATTAGTCCTAGGTACTGTGCCTATATTTTGCTAATTAACAGACTGAGTAGGAGTTTTGACTAGCAAAGGTTTTCTTCACGTATAAAATACATAAAAAAAATTCCTGTGGTATAAAACATGTCCTACTACCTTGTTATCATGCTATAAAAGACAAATTTTTAATCAAGAAAATAGAAACAAAATGCTTTTATAAATTATGCTTATAAGCGATGTGATACCCTAGTTATGGAAAGGGCAATGTGTAGCAGTGACTCCTAAAATAATATTAAATGTAATGAACTGCTTCAAGACACATGCATAGTTGTGTCAGTTCTCATGTATTTCCAGATACTCTTTAAGAAACATGTCAATTACTTCTATCTTGTCATTTAACTGTTCTTTATGGTAGTTGTTACTTATTTGACATTGGAGCTCCAAGTCTGTGCAAAATATTTCCATACATTATTTCAACTAACTGGTAAAAGATTTCTGTAGACTTTTTAAGATATGCAAAGTGCTTTCACAATCATTATTGTTTTTAGTTATTGTAAAAATAACACATGATTGGAAGGGTGTTTATTTCACATGGTAAAGAAAGATCCCCTTAAACATATTTCATTTGCAGCTGGCCTTGATTTCCTCATCTACATGCTAGACCAAAACTTATTTTAAATGCTATTATCATATAGTTTCCTACTTAAAGTACTTCAACATAATTGCCTCTCAAGAATGAAGGGCTTTTAGTAACTTCTGTTTCTGAGTTAACTCTGAGGAAATTTTTCTTATTTAAATACATGTTAAGGCTAGAAAACATCCCCTCCCTTTGTAGTCTGTCAGACTTTCCTGCAACCAATTAATAAGGCACTTAAAAAAATAAGGCACTTTTTCATAAAGACTACATCAGTCTTTACTACAGTCAATCTCAATCTTAGAGGTTAAGATAAAAAGAAATAAAGGACTTCATCCAACTTCTTTATTATAGTTCTAAGTTAAAAAAAAATTATCCTGTCATAAATGGGAACAAGGGAAATAACATCATATTAACAAAAGATGTTGAATCCCCATGAACTAAGAACTCAGGATTGAGATGTTAATAACCTATATAAGTAGAGATATCTTATTCACAATTGAGGTATGAAGTTTCTGTATAGTACAAGTTTTATCTCTGAATGAGACAAAAATATCCTAACACCAACTATTTTGGAGAATAAACAAAGCCGCTATCATCACTTGTCATGAGCAATAAGCATTCAATTGCGATAAATCCTGCTCATCTGGGAGAAAAAAAAAACACAAGAAAATTAATTGAAAGAAACTGAAAATTTAAAGAATAGTACTTACAAAAAAGAAGGTAATACAAGAAAAATACTGAAAATATATACAGTTGCTTTAGAGCAAGGGTCAGCAAACTCATTGAAATAGAGTCACTGAGGATCAGATTATGTTGTTAGCTTTAAAAAATTAAAACATTTGAATTTTTTTATTATTATGTTCAATTAGCCAGCATAGTACATCATTAGCTTTTGATGTAGTGTTCAATGATTCATTACTTGCATATAACACCCAGTGCTCATCACCACATGTGCCCTCCTTAATACTCATCACCAGGCTACCCCATCCCCCCCACCCCCCTCCCTTCTGTAACCCTCAGTTTGTTTCCCGGAGTCCAGAGTCTCTCATGTTTGTCTCCTTTCTCTGATTTCTTCCCGTTCAGTTTTCCCTCCTTTCCCATGTGGTCCTCCGTGCTATTGCTTATGTTCCACATATGAGTTAAACCATGTGATAATTGTCTTTCTCTGCTTGACTTATTTCACTTAGCATCATCCCCTCCAGTTCCATCCTTATCAATGCAAATGGTGGGTATTTGTCCTTTCTGATGGCTGAGGAATATTCCATTGGGTATATGAACCACATCTTCATCCATTCACAAACTGTGGAAGGAGCCGAGTTGTCCTTCAACATTTGAAATTTTTTAAACCACCGAATGTGGAAGATATATGTGTCCAAACAGTGTGAAATGTAAATAAAATAAATATATAAAAATTATATTTAAAAACACTGATTATTATAAGTAGAATAAAAAAGAAACAATTTTTCTAAAGCTCTAGAAACATTTTTAAATGTTACTTGTGTTTTTAAAATTTCATGATGAATATAATGTGGTGATAGTATTCTACAAAGCAGTCCTGAGGTTTATAGAATTACGGATGTTTTTGTTGTTACTGAGATAGTAAACACTGTGTTAGTTTTTTTTTTCTTTTTTTCTTTTTTTATTATGTTATGTTAATCACCATACATTACATCACTAGTTTTTGATGTAGTGTTCCATGATTCATTGGTTGCGTATAACACCCAGTGCTCCATTCAATACATGCCCTTTTTAATACCCATCACCAGGCTAACCCATCCCCCCCTCCCCTCTAGAACCCTCAGTTTGTTTCTCAGGGTCCATAGTCTCACATGGTTCGTCTCCCCCTCCAATTTTCCCCCCTTCATTTTTCCCTTTCTACTATCTTCTTCTTTTTTTTTTTAACATATAATGTATTATTTGTTTCAGACGTACAGGTCTGTGATTCAACAGTCGTACACAATTCACAGCGCTCCCAATAGCGTATACCCTCGCCAATGTCTATCACCTAGCCACCCCATGCCTCCCACCCTCCACCATATTAGTTTTAGGTATAGAAAATAATTATTTGATATATGTACATTGAGAAACAATTACTACAATAAGTTTAATTAACATCCGTTACCATGCATAGTTAGAATTTTTTGTGTGATAGTATCTTTTAAGATCTACTGTCATATCTACTTTCAAATATACAATATAATATTGTAACTACAGTTACAATGTAATGCTGTACATTACATCACTAGGACTCATTTATCTTACGCCTGGGACTTTGTACCTTTTGACCACCTTCACCCATTTTGCCTGCCTCCTATCTCCCACTTCTAGCAACCATCACTCTGTTTTCTCTATCACGGAGTTCAGGGTTTTTTTATTTTATTTCAAGTTTTTATTTAAATTCTAGTTAGTTAACATATATGGCTTCAGGTGTAGAATTTAGTGATTAGCTAATTGGTTTCAGGAATAGAATTTAGTGATTTGTCATTTACATATAACGCCCAGCACTCGTTACAACAAGTGCTCTCCTTAATACCCATCACCCATTTAGTCCATCCCCTGTTCACCCACCCTCCAGCAAACCTCAGATTGTCCTCTATGGTTAAGAGTCTTTAGTGGTTTCCTTCCCTCTCTCTCTCTCTCTCTCTTTTTTTTTTTTCACTTCCCCTATGTTCATCTGTTTTGTTTCTTAAATTCCACATACGAGTGAGATCATATGGTATTTGTCTTTCTCTGATTGACTTAGTTTGCTTAGCATAATACACTCTAGCTCCACCCGTGTCTTTGCAAATGGCAAGTTTTCATTCATTTTGATGACTAATATTCCATTGTATGTATGTATATATATATATATATGTATATATATACTGCTTCTTTATCCATTCATCAGTCAGTGGACATTTGGCTCGTTGCATAATTTGGCTATTGTTGATAATGCTGTTATAAAAATCAGTGTGCATGTGCACCTTCAAATTAGTATTTTTGTATCCCTTGGGTAAATACCTAGTAGCGTAATTGCTTTGTCATAGGATAGTTCTATTTTTAACTTTCTGAAGAACCTCCATACTGTTTTCCAGAGTGGCAAGTTCAGTGTTTTTTACATTCCACATATAAGTGAGATCATACACTATTTGTCTTTCTCTGTCTGACTTTTTTCACTTAGAACAATGCCCTGGACCCTATTTCTGTTGTTGCAAAAATCAGGGTTTTCTTCTTTTTTTAATGGCTGAGTAAGTTTCCTTTGTATATAAATAGATCACATCTTTCCTATCCATTCATCCATGCATGAACACTTAGGTTGTTGCTATGTCTTGGCTACAGTAGATAACGCTGTAATAAACACGTTGTTGCAGATATCTTTCCAAGATACATGATTTCATTTCCTTCAGCTAAACATGAGCATATTCTTTTAAGAAAGCAAAAGTTATAACATTTCTGATATATAAACAAAAATAGATGTAAAAATAAATAGGTCTAAACTTATGAAAAGATAGATTGTTAGAGAGGGAGAGATTCAAAAATTTGGAGAACTAGAGAAATGACTATTCTTTAAAAATGTCTTTTCATATCTAGGGCACCAGTATGATGAAAAATGACTTTATATCCATACACAAACTTACAGTGAAATGAAAATGGTGAATTATTATGTATGCATTTATTATGTATGTATTCAATCAACTAAGTAATCTAGAGTTTAATATTTTCCTTATAATATAAGGATGTTCATTACAGTTCCAATGCAAAATAAGCAAATAATTGATACTCAAGCTAAAATTAAACACTTAGAGGGTGCCTGGGTGGCTCAGGTGGTTAGGCATCTGCCTTCGGTTCAGGTCATAGTCCCGGGGTCCTGGGATCGAGTCCCGCATTGGGGTCCCTGCTCCTTGGGGAGACTGCTTCTCCCTCAGCCTCTGCCCCTCTCTCTCGCTTTCTCTCTGTCTCTAATGAATAAATAAATAAAATCTTAAGAAAAAACCTTTAGAAATACTTTAAAATAGATTATTTCAAAAAATAGATTATTTTATTAGCAGGAATGAAGGATTTGCTCATGTGTAATTTCCATTTTCTTTAAGAGCAAACATTAAACATACTCAATTACTCAGATATTTCTGCAAGTCCATACTGTGAATTACTCAGATATTTCTGCAAGTTTTAATCAATGAATTTCATATTCAGATTAATTTAAGATTTTGGATTTAACAGATAAATTATATCTATCTTGATATCAGGATTTAATATTTAATATTAAGTTCAAGAAATTTGAAATGACCAGACACGATTACCATAGTCTTAAGAAAATGTTACTTCTTTTTAACACATGGAATATTCAAATTTGATGAACAAAAAAATTAAATGCAATAATCATTATGCTTAATTCATATATTTGTGTCTTGAAACATATTTTAAATTATTTTAAAAATAATATATTTGAAAATAGTAGGTCCCCACATCTCTACATAATTTTTATTATGAGAACAAATTTTCATGAAATTTCACCTTTGGAATTATTTATAGTTTTTCTGACAGAATATTTATAGTTTTTCTCTAGTCCAAATATTTATCTTTTCCTGTATGCAGAAGTGAATCGAATTTTATCAATTATATGATCATGTTCTCTCATTTTACAGATAGGAAATGAAGTAGATGAGGAATTATGTGATTTTTTTTCCTCGGATCAAATAGTTGCATCAAGTTAATTTAATATCCAATGATTTTTTGTTTACATATTTTTCCTTCTAAAATAGTCAGTGCCTTATGTATTAGATACATATTAGATAATATTACTATTAGATAAAATATAGGCAAAACACCTATATTTTTAAATAATTATATATTTTTCTGTAACCTACCACAGACCCATAATTGTATTGCTTGGCTTTCTGATTGGAATGGATTCTTTTGAACAGGAACTCCTGTTCACAGATGTATTCACACATCTTGTCCATTTTGTAGTAAATTTAGTTAATTAAAATTTGTATGCTTACCCTTGTATTTATGTCTGGTAACTATTATAGAACATCTGTAAAATATTAACTAGTCTAAAATTATTTGATGTGTTTTATCAATAACTACTCTCATAAGTTTACAGAGCATTTAAAAATTTTTAGTAAAGATCGCTACTGATTGTACATAAACTATAGGGAACACTTGGGAGAAATCTGAATTATTTGTTCTCAGTTTAGCTTTTTTTCTATACGGTATTTTGTTAAATACTAACAGCGATAATTCTTTGAGATAGATAGGATTAACTCAATTTCCAATTTAAAACTGAGACTCAGGGGTGCCTGGTGGCCCAGTTGGTTAAGTATCTGCCTTCAGCTCAGACTCAGGTTAGTTCTTGGGGTCCTAGGATGGAGCCCTGCATCTGGCTCCCTGTTCCATGGGGAGCCTGCTTCTCCCTCTCCCTTTGCCCTGCCCCCACCACTCGTGCTCTCCCTCTGGCTCTCTTTCTGAAATAAATAAAATCTTTAAAACAACAGCAACAACAAAAAAGACTAAAAGAGTGAAGTCATGTCTTAAGTCACAGAATACATCTAGTATCAGAAACAGATCTTAAAAGAAAAGAAAAGAAACAGAAATTTTCCATCTACATTTCTTTCCTACACCTTCCTTACACAGTGATACCTGTTGAATAGCATTTTCATGATCTCATGTCTTAAAGAACTTGCACTTAAGCAACAAAATATTTTTTACAAGAAACCGAGTGAACAAAATGAACATAATTTTTACACTGTCCAGTAAGTCAGTAGTTCTCAACTTTTTCAAATATGGGAACCCCACCATGGCATGGAAAAGATACATCTTTTGTTAGAGGAAATATAAACTTGCAAAAATATATTTGTATTCAGCTACATGAAAATTGATTTATGTTTTATGAATTCACCAAAAGCATTTGTACTAAAGGAGACTAATAAAAATATTCAATCTATCATTCAACATATATGAGTATTTGTACAGTGATACAAAATGAGATTATGGTGGAGAACACATCTAAGTCACTACCCTTTATTGAAACACATACACATATACACAAATTCACAAAACTAAATTCACCTAGTATAGTGTGGTGTGAACTTCACCTGAGTAATGGTCATTACTATAATTACATATTTTTACATATGTGATTTTTTTTAGATTAACGAAATGTTAGGTCAGATTAAGATAAAACATTGTTTTATACATTTGTATTCAGATTGGTATCCTGAAAATTTTGCTAATATACTTTCTTATTTTGCCATGCAGGAGAATGTTCCACCAAATATTGCTCATAATTTTGTATACTATTATGATGGACCATTTACTAAATATTTTTCTGTAGTATACACCCTCTAAGATGGCCCCAGTGATTCCCTTTCTGGTATTGAGGCAGTTGGATAATTCCCTCTCCTTGGGTGTGTTCTGGACCTCGTAACCCACTTCCCCAGCTGACACCTTAATTCCAAACTGAGTTACCCTGAGCAAGATGACCAAGCCAAGTACAGATTCCTCACTCAAAAAAGCTATGAAATAACAAATGTTTATTTTAGGATCTAAGTTTTTGAGGTAATTTATTATACAGCAGTAGATAAATAATATACTTGACAAAAAACCAGAAACTTTTTTTTCAAATATAATTGATATATAACATACTACTTTCAGGTGTATAACCTTATGATTTGATATTTGTACATATTGCAAAATGACCACCACAATATGTCTAGTTAACATCCTTCATCATATATAGTTATAATTATTTTTTCTTGTGATGAGAACTTTTAAGTTCTATTGTCTTAGCAACTTTCAAATAATTCAGTACAGTATTCTTAATTATAGTCACCATGCTCTACATTACTTCCTCATGACTTAGTCATTCTATAACTGGAAGTTTGCACCTTTTGATACCCTTCACTCATAAATTTCACCCAGAAACTTATTTTTTAAAATCATTTTTAGGTATATTAAAAAGTTTAACTCTTGCATATTTCTTTATATTTCTGCTTTATGAATTTTTTTAGTCTTGTTTTCTTGGATTAATTCATAGGAGGAAATATTTGTACTATATTTCAATGATTTTTCTGATCTTTCTCCAGATGATGTTTTCTTTTAACACCAACAGGAAAAATAAAACAAAACAAAAAACAAAACTAATATTTATCATGGCATTTATTATCATAATAAAAATATATTAATAGATGTAATTTTATTTTTAATATATTAATAGATGTAATTTTAACAATGTGAGAATGCATAGATGTATTATTAAAGTATTAATCCAAAATTTAATATTATAGTTTAATGAATTTAATAATCTATGTTTAATTCATTACTATTTATTTGAATTATTTAATATTTGTATTTTATAAATTTTAATGACATGTTAAACTCTTCATGGTGTATTGTTGAGAAAAAATATTTTAAAATATGTCTGTATGTATGCTTGTTTATATATACATATATATGTAATTATAGATACAATAGGAAATACATATCTGGAAAATATGAACAGGGTTTATATATGCCTGGAAGGTAGATTGTGAATGATAGTCACATTTTTTGTCTATTTTTTGAAGACTTTGACAGTATATGTGCATTGTGTCTATAACAAAAGATAAAAAAATGATAAAATTAAAATGGAAGTAAACAATGCCACAATAATGCTTTAAACACTTTGAACTAACAAAGATATTACTTTTTCACATTATTTTCTTAGAATTCATTCTTAGAAAAATATTTCTAATAGCAGAGTTAGAAATACATCTAGAGGGGGAGATGAACCATGGGAGACTATGGACTCTGAGAAACAACTGAGGGTTCTAGAGGGGAGGGGCTGGGGGGATGGGTTAGCCTGGTGATGGGTATTAAAGAGGGCACGTTCTGCGTGGAGCACTGGGTGTTATATGCAAACAATGAATCATGGAACATTACATCAAAAACTAATGATGTAATGTATGGTGATTAACATAACACAATAAAATAAAATAAAACAATAAAAAGAAATACATCTAGAGTTCCTGCTTCATATACCAAATTTAATTTCCAGAACTTTTTTTTTAACTGAACTTAACTGCAGTAAGCATCTCCTCATTAAAACACAAAGTCAAAATTTCAGCTATTTTTAAAAATATTTATTTATTTTAGAGAGAGAGAGAAAGAGAGAGAGAGCGTTTGTGAGAGCAGGGGGAGACACAGAGGGAGAGAGAGAATCTCAGGCTGACTCTAGGCTGAGCCCAGAGACCCCCGTGGGCTGGAGCCCACAACTGTGAGATCATGACCTGAGCCGAAGTCAGGAGTAGAATGCTCAACTGACTGAGCAACCCAGGTGCCCCCAAATTTCAGTTATTAAACATGTTTTTAAGATCTGAGAAAGAAACTGAGGGTTCTAGAGGGGAGAGGGGTGGGGCGATGGGTTAGCCTGGTGATGGGTATTAAAGAGGGCACGTTCTGCATGGAGCACTGTGTGTTATACGCAAACAATGAATCATGGAACACTACACCAAAACAAATTATGTAATATATGGTGATTAACATAACAATACAAAATTAAAAAAAAACTAATGATGTAATGTATGGTGATTAACATAACATAAAAAAAAAGGATCTGAGTTATTGCCTATATAGAAGAAAGGATGCTCACTTCTGTTCTAATTTGCATTTACGACCATTTATTATTCATTACATTTTTTTAGCAGTTATGTTCCTTGTATTTTTCTTGCCCAAATATATGTTAAGTACATACTGGGTTATTTATATTATTTATATATATATTCAATTAGGACCTTTTTTAATTTTTAAGTTCAGCATGTTTATCAATAAGTAACATTTTGTTGTAGTTGTGTTAATTTTGCTTTTTTTTTCTTTTTAAAGCCTTTACTTTTGGTAGTTGTGTTAACTTTTCAACTTTTATTTATTTTATTTATTTTTTTAAATATTTTATTTATTTATTTGACACAGAGAGATAGCGAGAGCAGGAACACAAGCAGGGGGAGTGGGAGAGGGAGAAGCATTCCTGCCAAACAGGGAACCCAATGTAGGATTCGATCCCAGCACCCTGGGATCATGACCTGAGCCGAAGGCAGACGCTCAATGACTGAGCCACCTAGGTGCCCAATTTTTCAACTTTTAAAATCATGTCATGGATATTTTTGTAAATGATGAAGCAGACATATCTTAATTTTTCTCTAGTGTCTGGATTGATTTATCAAGAATTTGAATTATCTACTTTTCAGAATATACCTCCTAATATTTAAATGTATCTCAATTTTTATTGCTCTGTTTCAAAGACTGTATTGGTGAGCAATCTATTTCATTACCTTGAAATCATATGAAGATATAAAAGATATACGTTAATTTATTTTATTTACTGATGTATTTCAATCTACTGCTATTTTGTTAGTATTTAAATTTGTGTTTTTTAATATTTATTTATTTATTTTTTGCTCTTTTAGCTATTCTCACCTCCCATCTTTTCTATATGGAAAATGTGTTATTGCTTTCTTCTTTTGCTGCAATTTGGAAAACTTATTTGGTGGTTTTCATTATTTTTAATGCTTCAGTTTTGATTTGTTAGTTGTTCAGCAGAATTTAAAAGATGAGCTCTTTGCTAAAGGTTGTACATTGACAACTTTCAATAAAAAATTAAAAATTATTCTGTGCAATTATCATAAACTATGACTTGTCTCTCCTGATACATTTATGCAACTTTTTAATCTGAAGCATTTAGTATTTTCAAAGAGAAATATGAGGAAAATATTTTATTTTTTAAAGTGGACTTTTTCATGCTGCTGCAGTAATTTTAGAAAGATTTAAAATGATTTACATGAAATTTCTATACAATTTCAATAATCTGACTTAAATATGTCAATGATTTTATAGAATCAATCGATATTTAAGTATTAATAGAAAACTTCTACCTAGCATTTATTTCTCAGGTATTATATTAAATGAGTGACACTGGTCTGTGAACGGTTTATTATGGTTAATGACAAAGTCATTACCAAAACCACTAGAAACTTGTATATTTGACAGAAAAATAATTACAATTTGAAGATTCAAACACTATTTACACAACAAGAAAACAAGATAGATTAAGAAAACTACTTTTTTCAGTCTTCTGTATCAATCTTTTGTTATTCTTCTGATTTTTGTGTGCTAATTGTAACCCACAATTTTGCTGAATTCATTTGCTAGTTCTAAAAGTTTTTTGTCAACTACAAATTAAAATGAGAAACCATGGCACACCTATTAGAATGGCTAAAATACCAAAAAAAATACAAAAAAATATCAATTGCTGGTAAGGATGCAGGTCAACGGGACATCTCATTCATTGTTGGTAGGAACACATAATATACAGCCAGCCTGTAAGATAGTTTCACAATTTTTTATATAACTAATCATTACATTATATTATGATCCAGCAATTGTTTCTCTAAATAAACTCAACTGATTTGAAAACTTTTGTATACACATACACACAACAAAAACTGCACATGAATTTTTTTAAAAGACTTTTTTTATTTATTTGAAAGAGAGAGAGAGAGAGCATGAGCAGGAGGCAGAGAAAGGGAGAAGCAGACTCCCAGCTGAGCAGGGAGCCTGACGTGGGGCTCGATCCCAGGACCCCAGGACTGTGACCTGAGTAGACACTTAACTGACTGAGCCACCCAGGTGCCCCTGCACATGAATTTTTATAGCAGCTTTACATCTGCTATTCAATTATGAATGTTCATAATTGCAAAATATGGAAGGAACTGAGATAAATGGATAAACTAACTGAAATATATCCATGCAATGGAATATTACTCAGCAAGTAGAAGTGAGCTATCCAATAATACAAAGATATGGATAAATGTTAAATAAGTATTGCTAAATGAAAGAATCCATTGCAAAAAGCAACATAAGGAATCATCCCAAGTATACAATTTTGAGGAAACTACAAAGGAAAGAGACTATAAAACAATCAGAGATTGCCAGGAGTTAGGAGAAAACAAATTAAAGTGACACATAGGGTTATGTTAAAGGTAGTGAAACTATTCTGTATGATACTGTGACTATGGAAACATGACTCTATGCATTTGACAAAACAGAATTTTACAGCATAACAAATAAGCTTCAATGCATGTCATTTATTTACAAAGTTTAAAGAACTAGACATCTGAGGATTGAATGCAAAAATATGACAAAACAATGAAATTGTATTATAAATGTATTAAATAACCTACTGAAAAGGGTGTGAGAAAATATGCTTACCTAAGTGACTTCTGAAATGAGAATTTGTAACACTAACTGGAAAAGAAACTGTGAAAAGCACTCTACTCTAGTTGGTAAAGTTGTTTCCCCTGTAGGATGTTGGGTTAACAATTCTGGTAGTGCTACACATCAGTATTGGAACTGAACATTTAAGTAATGAATGGTGGATGGTTGAAACCACATTTCTCACTGAAAAAGTGGGAGAGACAAGATAAAGGATAAAGCTAGAATGATCCATGTGATAATAGATTAGAACTGGAGATATCAATATGAACTAATGTTTAATGTAATATAGATATAGATAGTAACATGTAGAAGTATATCTTCCATCTATAATAGTGGATTTGTCTATTTCTTTTTCCATTGATTACAGTTTTTTCTTCATGCATTTTGATATGCTCTTATTAGGATTGTTAGGTCTTGGAGAATTGGATCCTTTATCATTATTTAATGCTTCTCTACATGATACATCTTTCTGTGTCTTTCAATTTTAACCTATCTGTGTCTTTATATATAAAGTAAGTTTCCTTATAGACAATATAGAATTGCATTCTTGTGTTTTATCCACCTTGACAATACTTATTTTATAACTGGTACATTCGGATCATTCATGTTAAAGTTGTTTATTGATACACTGTAGTTGTGGATTAATATCTACCATATTTGTAACTGTTTTATGTTCATTGCATTTGGTTTTTTTTTTTTTTGGTTCATCTTTTCTGTCTTCTCTTCTTTTAATTGAGCATCTTATACAATTCTATTTTATGTCCAGTCTGCTAATGAGACAATAACAAGCCTTCTTTATTTCCTTTTTTTTTCTGTTTAGCACTTTATATTGATTCTTTCTTAGATACGGTTCATCTTTTTGTTTACACTACCCATTTGTTCTCACATATAATCTACTTTTTATATTCAGACCCTTAACATATTATTTTAAATTCCTTTTATAGTAAGTCCAACATCTGTGTAATATCTGAGTCTGGTTCTGATACTTGCTGTCTCTTCACATTTTGTTTACACTTGAATTTGGATCTTCCTTGGATCACCACCCTGAGACCCTGGTTGGGTTCTGGAAGTAAAAAAAAAAAAAAAAGGGTAGGAGTCTCCCTTATGCTGTGGTCCCCTATAATTTCTTACTCTCAGATTAGTCCACAATGGGCATCCAGCAATTCAATATTACCACTTAAGTGTTACTACCAATTTATGTCTTCAGCTCTTTCTGCTCCAAGTAAGCAGAGTGTGGCTTTAGCTCTCTGGGATTCTGTAGCTCCAGCAATTGAGATTTGCCGGCAACCTTAGTTCTCTGATGTGCACAAGAAAGGTCATCCATTTTTAGATCAGCTTGTTCTTGTTGTAAGGATAGAAATGGTGACTTCTAAGCTCTCTTCAGGATGGGACTGAAAGCAGAGGTCATACAGTCTATTATATCATGCAATTTTATATAAAATTTGTGATAATAAAAACTTTAAAAATACACTGAATCAAATTATGTTCAGATATTATCACATTATTCCAACATAAGGAAAGTGTTCTCCTTTTTTGATAATACATATGATATATAAATGATAAAAGACTTGGAAAATTTAACTCCTGGAATTGTGACAACAGGAGAAACATGGACTATAAAACAGAAATTTCATCTCAGACAGTGAATGAAAATGGTATAAAGAAGCAAGTGTTATTTTAGCACTTTAAAGAATAGCTATGCTAAAGCCACAAATACAGGTTTCTTTCCAGCTAGCCATCCATGAATATGTATTTATTTTCACACTAACTCATTTAATCAATGTTTTGTTAGAGTATTTTTCTGTAGTTTTTATTTTAATTTCAGTAATCCTAACCATATGTTTTGTAAAATAAGCTAGGTGACTCTCTTAGTGTGAGTCATGTAAGTTTTTAGATAAGAAAATTAATTGTCACAAAATGATTAAATAAATCAAGAATTATCTCAGCATATATATTGAGAAACCCATCAAGCAAGTTGCTTTAAAAATATGTTTCCTGAGTCCTGGACTCCAACTATGAAGCTATTTATCTCCTTTCCTAGGATATTCTATATATATATATAGAGAGAGAGAGAGAGAATATTGGAGCATATATATTGTATATACTATATATAATATATAATAATAATATATATAATCTCTAATTTTCCTTCTATATTATGCAATATGATGTTTAATGTTAGAGGTGTTAGCTTGCAATAGGTGCTAACATCCTATGCAGTATTACACAAGAATTCATGTATCTTTGGGAAAAATTATATAGCATCATGATTTTCCAACCTGGTAAATATTTGGCAAATGGCATCGGTGTGATATATTTATAGATATCAATATCTATATATATTATATCACATATATAACATCCACAGTGGTAACATTTATAGAAGATGAATTGATCTGTCAGCTAATAAAGTTAGTTTCCCTGGATAACTGTAGATATGGAGAAGGAAGTTGTAAAAGTTTTGTTTTGAGCTGTAACACAATGTGAGAGTAGTTTAGATGACATAACACTGAATATTTTGCTCATTTCACTGACATATTGAAACCTCATGTAAAACTGGCCTTCAGATGACCAAAATCACTTTGAAATATAAAGAGATAAATGCAAAGAATGAAGACTCCAAACTTATGCCAAATATGTACTTGTGTATTTTCACTGTTCTGTATTACTATCATTAGAAAGCTTGTATATGCACTAAACTTGGATGATTATATTTTACAAACAAAGAAGCTATGTTTTCAGGCTAAAGTACTTGGAGAAAGATATAATAGCTACCTTAAAATGAAAGTCAACATGAGTACAGCCTACTTAGTGGTCATATTTAAGTATAAAATGGTAAAAATACCCAGTGGGTTTTAACATCCCAATCATATGCAATTTTCCTAGATGATCAGATGAGACAGTTGGTTTCTCAGAAGACTGCTTATCTGAACTGCTGGTGGATATTACTGGAAAAAATATTGTATTTAAGACTATCTTTTGTGGAGAAGTCTAGCTTCTTCACACATTTTAAATTTTTCTGGGTGATATTTTCCCAAATACCTTATTAAGTTTAGTGAAAAACTGACTAATAAAGTCCCTGTATTTATTTATTTATTTATTTATTTATTTATTTATTTATTTATTTATTTATTTGACGGAGAGAGACACAGCGAGAGAGGGAACACAAGCAGAGGGAATGTGAGAGGGAGAAGCAGGCTCCCTGTGGAGCAGGGAGCCCAATGTGGGGCTCGATCCCAGGACCCTAGGATCATGACCTGAGCCGAAGACAGACGCTTAACGACTGAGCCTCCCAGGTGCCCCTATTTTTTAAATAAATAGTATAATGTAATGATGACCATTTTAATCTAAATGATATGTTTTCATGTTCTTCTCTATCAAAAAAGTACCCAAGTCAGGTAATACAGTTTGAATTAAGCTGGCTGATAATAACTAATAAAAATAAATATTTAGAATTAATTGATTAAGGGGTGCCTGGGTGACACAGTCAGTTAAACATCCAACTCTTCATTTAGGCTCAGGTCATGATCTCAGAGTCTTGAGATTGAGCCCTGCTTCATGCTCCTCAAGGGTTTAGGATTCTCTCTTCCCTCTCTCATCCCCTCTCCCCTCCCCACCCATCCCTCACCCCTGCCGCCACTCGCATGCATACTCTCTCTCTCTAAAAAAAAAAAAAAATAAATAATAATAATTAATTGATTAAAAGAGAGAGCAAAATGTGTAAAGAGATTTTGTCTTTATTTTTACAAATATGCATTTAAAATATTTTATTTTCAAATACCAATATACAATCACACATTCTAATATATAGGTTTTTTAGTATCTCTGCATTTTAACTTGCATTTAATTACAGGAATATTTCAAATTAGGCAAAACTCCTCTTTAGGAAATTGCCCTCTGACCTACACCTTCAGACATCATGATCATCATTTAATGGTTCCTGTATTATTAATACCACCACTCCCTCTCCTAATCACATCTCTTAGGTACTCATTAGTCTCACTTGTATTTTTGCCACTTTAGGAAACAGTTGAATGATTACAAATGTGTTTGTTATTGGGCAAAGAAAAGTTGTGTAACTTGTTTAAATAGAGTCTAGTATAGTGGTGTCATAATGTCTATACATTTCTCCAGTAAGTGAAGGTAGACATACTGAGAATTTAAAAACTGAAATACCATGGACTTAGAAGCATGGATCACTTCTTATCACATACAACACACACCACATAGTTTATAACCTACTAAAGTAGTGAGCTAGAAGTCAGGAGGCCAACAGCATATTCCAGTATTACAATATAAGAAGATCATGTAGTCCAAATTTATAGTCAGAATTTCTAGACCACATTTTTGTCAAGTTAAAATATGGTAGGGACAATTTTTGTAGTTACTTCCAACTTAAAAAACTGTCACTTGAGAATTTACATTTTCAATTTAAATTTCAAATAAAAGGGGTAAATGAATGTTAACTTAGATATAACAGATGCTTATTTTCTGTGACATTACAAAATAAATTAAAAGAAAAATTGAATAGTATATTCAAATGCCTTGGATTGATACAAAGATATTATGGAATCTGATTTAAGTAAGAAGTAATGTATGGATTTTGAATATATACTTGTCAAAGTGTAATATAAGGAAAGAGAAACAATAACTAGGCCTTAATTCAATGGCTCTAAAATACGTTTTTTTAAAGTATTTGAAGATTCTTTACTACAAACTGACAAGATTACCTATAAAATTTGTAATGTCTAAAAAATGGACACATAAATACAGCTTTTCCTTTACATTTTCCATAGTTAATGTTATGGATTACTATGTACTATACATATATTATTGCATTTAATCCTCTAAATTCTATCATTACATATATATATAGTTGAGTAATATCACATAACTGATAAGTTTATGAATTACTTAGAAAACTGCTTATGCTGCGCGTGCGCGCGCACACACACACACACACACACATACACACGCACAAACTAAAAAATACAATGACTCAAACAAGGTAAAATGTATCTCTCCCAGAATAGTTCAAAGGTAATTGGTTACCAGAGGTAGAACCAATGTGTTGTTATCATAAATGGTTTCTATTTCTGGAACCAAAGTAGCTATTTCTCTTCCTTGACATTGGGAAGAAGAAAAGGCTGGGTAGCTCTCACACTTCCATTTTCAGGCTATGCACCAGAAGAGGCTCACGTTATTGCTTCTTGTGTCTCACTGGGCAGAATTTAGTCACACCATGGAACAAATCAGCTGGAAAGGATAATATCAAATAAGTAGTACATGTATCCAGCTAAAACTTGGCTGTATTAAATTTAGTAAGAGGAGCTTGGATGTTGGTGAGCATCTACCCGACTTGCCAAAGTAGAAGTTGAGAAAAAAAGTTCAGATTGTGTAATTCAAAATGTTATTTACTTAACCTCTGTACTATACTAATTTCATTTATTTCTTTACCCTCTTATCACAGCTGATTCAATTGGTCCTTATATCATTTGTCATAAATTACTTAATGTTAATTTTCTACAACCTATTTTTCTCCCCTCTAATGTTCAATTTTTGAGTACACGTTTAACTTTTTATACATATTTCATTTTTCCTAAACCTGTGAAAAGTGAGTGCTTAAATAAACTGTGTTGAGAGAATGAATACTCCTTTTTCTGCAGTAATCACATTGTTCAGTTTTTGTTGTTATTGTTCACTGGTAATTTGAGCAGATTAGAAAAATAGCCATTTGTGCTTAAAACACTTTTGAACTTGCATTGCACATTCTATCATGTAAAAAAGTTTTGGTGAATTTTCATACAATGTGTATGTCAGAGATTTTTAAAAAATAATTGTTTGGAGAATTGTTAGTTATCGTGCAAATTGTTTACATTTTTGTTGATATCATTTCCTGCCTAATATTTTATTAGAAATTAGTTTGCTATTCAGAAACTAGTGAAATGATTTTGTGGAGTTATACATCTATCTGATGGCAATTATTTTTTATTTTGTTTCCTGTTTCCTTTAGTTTCTGCAGTTTCCAATGAATAAAACATTTTTCTAAATGGTTTATTTTCTGCCTGAATTATTTTTTGATGCTCCGTAGCCATGGTTCTTAACACTGGCTACATATCAGTTCCACTTGGAAACTTTTTGTTACTTGTTTATTTAAAAAGACTTCTGTTTATCACCCCTGAGGATTGAGATTTCATATTTTGAGGATAAAAAATGAGCAACATGATTTTTAAACAGGCTCAAGTTTGAACTTTATTTAGAACCAGGTTAAAAACAACTTATTAAATATGAGGCAGGATGGGATAGTGGTTACTAACTTAGATTCTAAAATCAGAAAAAGGGAAAAACGTTTCATCTTATTAACTATGGAGAGAGAGGCAGTCATCTAACCTGAAAGACTGTACAGAGGTCCTTACTGCAATATTAGATGCGTAAGAAGGAAACAATAAATGCTATCTGCATTATTATTATTATTACTACTCATTAGAAATATTTCAAGAGTTTTTCATGGTACGCTACTCTTTCTCTAATCTATCCCATTTGTTACTATCTCCCTCACTTTTAAAAGTTGTAATTAATTTTTATTCTATCTAATTTTTGTTATTAAAATAATATCCAGGGGCGCCTGGGTGGCTCCGTTGGTTAAGTGTCTGCCTTCGGCTCAGGTCATGATCCCAGAGTCCTGCGATCAAGCCCCACATCGAGCTCCCTGCTCAGCAGGGAGCCTGTTTCCCCCTCGGCCTGCCACTCCCCCTGCTTGTGCTCTCTCTGACAAATAAATAAATATTTTAAAAATTAAAATAATATCTAACTGTGGAGAAAATGGTGAATCTGTAGAATCTCTAATTCAGTCATTTACTTAAAATTATTCATTTTATGTATTAGGCACTCCATCTAGGCATTGGGCTTACATCCAAGAGTAAAACAGGAAATAAATATTGGTCCTCATGTAACTTACATGTAACGGGGTGGTGAATGAAAACAATCCAAATAAATAAGTTTTCATGGTAAGAGTTACACAGAAAAGGGAGACAGGATATAAGTGACAAACAGTTATAATTTGCATAATCCCAGAAGATCTCACTATGAAGATGGTAGTTGAACAAAGACTGAAGAAGTCACCTGAGTGAGAAGACTATATAGATATGGAATATATAGATATCTAGTGAGACTTACAGTTATCTGGGGAATAGGATTTGAAGTCAGGAAAACAGCTTTCACAAAGGCGCTTAAGCAAGAAAATGGCTGGTATTAGAGAAAAAGCAAAAAGACTAATCTGAAGCCCAACGCATGGGGGGGGAAAGTTAGAGGAGGTAAGGCCAAAATAAAACCAGGAAAAGCTTTTGTAGATGATTATAACAACTTTGCATTTTAATTTCTGGTAAATTTTAAGTAGAGGATTTACATAGTAGGATCAAATAGACTATTCTCTTGTTAATACACTATGAAATGGCAAGGGTGGAAACAGGGAGACTTCTCAGGAGATTACTACAACAATGCAGGTGAAAACTAATTGTAGTTTTGACCAAGGTGATAGTAAAGTGAAGAGAATTTGTCCATTTATAAAACATTTTAAAGGTAGGTTACACGTTTTGTTGATGAATTAGGTGCTCAAATGTACAGTGGGAGAGAGAGAAGTCAAGAGTATCTGGAGAATAAAAGTTTTTTGTATTTTTTTTTAAGATTTTATTTATTTGACAGGGAGAGAGACACAGCAAGAGAGGGAACACAAGCAGGGGCAGTGGGAGAGGGAGAAGCAGGCTTCCCGCAGAGCAGGGAGCCTGATGCGGGGCTTGATCCCAGGACCCTGGGATCATGACCTGAGCCGAAGGCAGATGCTTAACGACTGAGCCACCCAGGTGCCCCTGGAGAATAAAAGTTTTATTCTTAAACTAGGAAACTGTTGATTCTCAGCTAAGAAACACTTAGCATAATTAAGTTTGTGTTGCTATAGCATTGGAAATCATTCAATCTGTTCATTCTAACTAATGGATGAAATGCATAACAAAATAGTTTACATGCTGCCATGTGTTCATTGGCTTGTCATTAGATTTTGAAATTCATAAAGTAAAAAAGGCATTAGATTTTCACTAAAGATGGATCAGCAGTCTCTGTCTAGTCTCAATTTCCATGACATTAAATATCATATATATGCTTCCATCACCCAAATGCATATTGGTAGCTTTCTCCAAGTTCCAAACTGGGGAATCATCCTTGATTCATGTATTTTTGCATACAAATATATAGGCTATCCATAAGCCATATAAGTCTTACCTTCAAAATATCTCTTCCATATTGATTGCCATCTTCTTGACCCAACATTCTATTGTATCTTAAGCCTTACAGCATAACTGTTTCCATTGCAGATCCCCTGGAGTCATTCCTCCTCCATTGCTATGGAGTGATGTTTTGAAAACAGGCAGAGTGATATTTTGAAAAATGTAAATACAATCATGTCCCTAATTAAAACTTGAATAACTTTCTTTCTACATGAATTAAATCCAAATACTTCATCAGAAACCACAAAGCACAACACAACTTGCCTCCTTCTCCAAACAAAAAAATGACCCTAACCATCCTTCTCTCCTACTTCTGAATTAGTTCATTGTCTTCCTCAGTTTTCTATGTTGGCATAGAAATGCCTTTCTGCGTTAGTGAGTTTTCACATGATTTTGCTTATGCCGAGGCTTTTCTGCAATGTCTTTTAAGTAGGAGTAATTTTTTTTTTTATCTTTAGGACAAAATTAAAAGTTTACTTCTTCAGAGACACTTGTAATGACTAAATAATAACCCATTACTCCTCTTTTTAGCTTTCTAGTCTGCAGACTTATAGCACTCCTAAGTAACAAGGGAGGCTACTAGACTGTCAGCACTAACTCCTATGAGACAGTCACCATTTTTAGGGTACTGACCTAGTGCTAAGGTGGAGCTATGCTGAAACTGTGGCATGTTAAGTTATTATAAAAATTCTATTGAAGAAAAAGCTAAACTGATATTCTGCCTGAAATTTGGTTCTTCCCTTTTTGAAATACTAAGATATGAGGACAAATGCATTTATTAATTTTAAAATGCTGGCAAATTTCCTGGTTATTAAAAGATAAAAAATATCTCTGTATCTTTGGGGTAAATACAGATGTAGTCACCCCAATGTTCATAGCAGCAATGTCCACAATAACCAAACTGTGGAAGGAGCCAAGATGCCCTTCAATAGATGAATGAATAAAGAAGACAGGGTTTATATATATATATATATATATATATATATATATATACACACACAATGGAATATTACTCAGCCATCAGAAAGGATAAATACTCACCACTTGCATCAACATGGATGGACCTGGAGGGGATTATGCTAAGTGAGGTAAGTCAAGCAAAGAAAGACAATTATCACATGGTTTCACTCATATGTGGAAGATAAGGAATAGTGTGGAGGACCACAGGGGAAGGGAGGGAAAACTGAACGGGAAGAAATCAGAGGGGGAAACAAAGCATGAGAGACTCTGGACTCCGTGAACCAAACTGAGGGTTACAGAAGGGAGTGGGGTGGGAGATGGGGTGGCCAGGTGTTGGGTATTAAGGAGGGCAGGTGTTGTGATGAGCACTGGGTGTTATACACAACTAATTAATCGTTGAACTACAACAAAAACTATTGATGTACTATATGCTGGCTAACTGAACATAATAAAATGTACATAAATTAAAAAATGAATTGGAAAGTGTTCCTTCCAAAAATAGATAAAAAATAATTTCATCTTTGAGTAAATATTGTGCTTTTGGGGGGACTAAGCAAAACAAGCAATGTGAGAGAAGCAAAACCTCTTTAATGAACCTTTCTCCTATGCAAACTAAAATTTATTTTCTGGGTCAGAAAGTATCTAGCCAATAGTAGGTAAGAAAAAAAACACGTTTTTCTCTCTTTTTTAGGAGAAAAGCCTGTCCGAGATTATGTTTGTTAAATGGGGGGTTTGGATGTGAGAATGGGAAGGCATCAATTGTTTTCCTTCTTGGTGTTCACAGGTTTTGGAGCCAGGATTTTAGATAAGAAGGATATGGGTAAGGATAATATTGGCAGCAAAGGCTGGGGAAACAGAAGGGAGAAGAAAATTCTACAGAGGTAATTGAACTATGTGACAGGTATCAGTCCGTATCATAACTGCACTAATCACTTTCACCAGATTGTAATTCTACTATCACGAAATTTCAGCAAAACTTTGAAAATGTTATAATTTCATATAAAATGTGCCTTGGAGATTTAATGAATGCCTAATGAATGCTGTGAAAGGCTTTAGGGAGCGATAAAGCAGTTTATAAGTCACCAGTCCTGTGATCTTTATGAAATACACTAAGGAGTTGCAGCCATCAGGTGCTCATTCACTGAATAAGGTGACAGGCAGGCATGCGGTACAGCTTTGTGATTCCTATAAGCATGGCTTACAGACTCCCGCATCTATATGGACAGGTTAACTGGGAGAAAACTTGAGTTCTTGAGATCAAGAAAGATGAATTACAGACTACTATTACTTAGCTAATTTTAGGAAGGGAAATTTAAAGTCTAGAATTATCAAAGAACAATCGCTTAAAGAAAAAAAATTGTGTACTTGATTGCTATCATCTAAAACATTTCTAGTATTTGCCTGTTAGAACTATACCTTAAATGATGTAGGTTCTTCATCTATTTACCTAATTTTTGTGCAGTCTGTATAGATATAATTAAGAAGAAAACAATGACAGCTTTTAAGAAGTAGAAAAGAAGCCAGGCTCCTTCACAGAGCCCTGCTCTTTCTATAGAGAGTTTTATACCTGGCTAACACTATGGATCTCTGTGCCTAGAAATAGACAGTTTAGGAGGGCCAAAGTTTCTTCTCTATAAATTTACCATTTTCCTCTGATTAAGAGTGTGTGCAGGACACTGGAAATTATTCTCAATATGACTTCACTGACTATGTACAAGGAAGTCCTTAGTCCAGATTCTAGTATTAGATTGTATGCCAAGTACTTTGTCAGAGTAATGAGGTTTAACTTTCTACATTGATATTTCAGTGGAAATTTGTGTGTCTAATATCAGATAATATTTTACATGATAATTGTATAGATTCCTTGTGAGAAAAAGTGTACTTAGATTAAAATCCTACCATCCCCCAAGTTTACTAAATGTAATGTTAATTCTACATGCAACTAATATGATATTATTCTCATAGAAAAAGTGTTTTCTAGTTGCCTTTTAAATTTTTATCATATAGGATATACATTGTTATGACATAAAATAAAAGATTTATGTCAAACAATCTGGTATATAGCCTATTGTACCTAGTTTCACAAAAACCAAATAAATTAAGAAAAAAAAACAAATTTTGTACAACAATGAGAAAATATAAAAAAGAGTTCAATGTAATTTTGGGATGTAATGGAATTTTTTATTTTATCGTTTTGCTTTATTCCCCCATTACATTTATTGATTGGCGCTTGTATTTATATGTTATTTAAATACAATATTTCATTTAGAGTTGGAAGCCTGTCTTCATATATTTTTACACATCACAGAATCTTATAAAAATTTGGGGTTCATCATCTTCAGATTCATTTTTGAAAATAATGTACAATTAAAAATATTATGCTGTGTGTGTCATGTATCTAGATAAATGCCGAACAGCTGCTTATTTAATATTTACATTAAATTTTGCATTCCAGATTAAGCTTCAGTATTGCTACACGGAGCTTAGATGAAAGTGTTATGTAGAGAGGCATATTGAGCAATCCCAAATCTGAGGAACTGACTGCATCAGACTTCCTTAGTCTGCTGGGATCATCGTTATCATCATCATGATTATTATCATTAATATTAATGTCAAGAAGTTTCAGGATACCTAAAGGAGGTACTAAATCCCATGATTGGGATTTAGTGATACCAAGACAAGCAGGTGTAAATATAGGATACCTATGCCTTTTGGAAATTTCTACTAACAGTAATTTTATCCTTTATTCCGCACAATGATATCCCTTTGTCCCAGCTACAATTTCTTAAGTGTCCATTTGATGAAATTTCCTTGAAATCTCTATTTCCTACCATTTCCATTTTTACCCTTGCAATTTACCAGATTCTCTTTCAGAGACAGATTCTTTAAAGATTTAGAACTGTGGGAGGCAGAGCAAGATGGCGGAGGAGTAGTTGACCCGGATTTCGTATGGTCTCAGGAATTCAGCTGAATGGGGATCAAACCATTCCGAACACCTACGAACTCAACAGGAGATCGAAGAGAAGAATAGCAACAGCTCTCTGAACAGAGAAGTGACCACTTTCTGGAAGGTAGGACGTGCGGAGAAGTGAATCCGAGGCGATATTCGGGAGGAGAGACGGTGGGGGAGGGGGGCTCCGTCAGCCGCTTCTGGCAAGTGATAGAGCCGCGGAGCACAAAATCAGAACTTTTAGAAGTCGGCTCCGCTGAGGGACGTCGCTCCAGTGGCTAAGCGGGGGGTGGAACCCTCGCGGGACAGTGTGGTCTCAGGACCCTTGGGGTCACAGAAAGACCGGGGGTGCGTGAGTGCGGCAGAGCTCCCAGGTAACAGAGTGGGGAAGCCGGCTGTGGAGACGGAGCCAAGGCACTGGGCTCTCAGCTCGGGGTTGCCATAAACTGTGATCCGCAGCCCAGTCGGGCCACTGCTCCTCCAGCAGGGACCCAAAAAGCGGCAGAGCCAGGGAGACTCGCCTTCCTTCCCCGGGAGGAGTGGTGCAGGAGCGCACGGCAGGGATCTGCTGGGTTTGGAGACTCCACACAGGGTCGGGTGCCAGAGATAGAAACGCTGGGTCACAGGCTGGGTGAGCACGGAGTGCGGCCGGAGACCGGGGACACGGGAGCCACTGCTTTTCTCTGGGGGCGCAATGAGGAGCGGGGCCCCGAGTTCTCAGCTCCTCCCGGCGGAGATTGGCAGGCCACCATTTTCATTCTGGTCCTCCAAAGCTGTACCGAGAGCTTGCAGGGAACAAAAGCGCCAGAGAACAAACCCGAGCAGATTGCTTAGCCGGGACCAACAAGGGCGGGGCAATTCCGCCTCCGGCAAAGACATTTGGGAACCACAGCAACAGGCCCCTCCCCCAGAAGATCAGCACGAACAGCCAGCAAGCCAAGACCAAGTTTACCGATCAAGAAGAACGGGAGAACTCCAGCACTAGGGGAATACTGGACATAGAACTCATGGCTTTTTTACCATGATCCATTAGTTTTTCAAAGTTGATTTTTTTTAACTGTTTTCTCTTTTTACCTCTTTTCTCTTTCTTTAACTGTTTCTCTCTTTAAAATTTTGAGATACAGTTTCTTCTAACAGATCAAGATATACCCTAAATCACTAGTGTATGGCTTAGTTCTAGTCTCCTGCCTGATTACATTCTCTCCCTTTTCTTTTTTTTTTCTTCTTTGTTTTATAATCTTCTTCGTTCTTTTTTCAAACTTCTTATCAATTCCTTTTATAAAATCTTTTATAATTTTCATCTTTACAGTCATCTTCCATCCCTTCATTGTATCAACCCTTATTTTGTACATATATAACTCTTTCTTCCTTTAAGATATTAGGAGGCACTTTCTTCTAACAGACCAAAATACGCCCCAAATCTAGTGTGTGGCACTGATCTATACAATAGTCTGATCATATTTGACCATATTCTGTTTTTTTTTTGTTTTGTTCTGTTTTTATTTTTATCTTTTTCTTTTTCTTTTTTTTCTCTTTCTTTTTTTTTCTTTCCCTCTCTTTTCCCCTGGTTTCAGGTCTTTTCTGATTTGTATAGAATATATTTGCTGGGGACGTTGTTAACCTGTTACCATTTTGTTCTCTCATTCATCTATTCTCCTCTGGACAAAATGACAAGAAAAAAAAATCACCTCAGCAAAAAGAACAAGAGATAGTACTGTCTGTCAGGGACCTACTCAATACAGACATTAGTACGATGTCAGACCTAGAGTTGAGAATCATGACTTTAAAGATACTAACTGGGCTTGAAAAAAGCGTGGAAGTTATTAGAGACACCCTTTCTGGAGAAATAAAAGAACTAAAATCTAACCAAATCAAAATCAAAAAGGCTATTAATGAGGTGCAATCAAAAATGGAGGCACTAACTGCTAGGATAAATGAGGCAGAGAGAGAATCAGCAATATAGAAGACCAAATGATGGAAAATAAAGAGGCTGAGAAAAAGAGATAAACAATTACAGGATCACGAGGGCAGAATTCGAGAGATAAGCGATACGATAAGACAAAACAGCATTAGAATAATTGGGATCCCAGAAGAAGAAGAAAGAGAGAGAGGGGCAGAAGGTATATTGGAGCAAATAATAGCAGAGAACTTCCCTACTGTGGGGAAAGAAACAGGCATCCAAATCCAGGAGGCACAGAGAACCAATCTCAAAATCAATAAAAATCGGTCAACACCCCAACATCTAATAGTAAAACTTACGAGTGTCAGAGACAAAGAGAAAATCCTGAAAGCAGCTCAGGAGAAGAGATATGTAACCTACAATGGTAGAAACATTAGATTGGCAACAGACCTATCCACAGAGACCTGGCAGGCCAGAAAGGACTGGCAAGATATCTTCAGAGCACGAAACGAGAAAAATATGCAGCCAAGAATACTATATCCACTAGGCTGTCATTGAAAATAGAAGGAGAGATAAAAAGCTTCCAGGACAAACAAAAACTAAAGGAATTTGCAAACACAAAACCAGCCCTACAAGAAATATTGAAAGGGGTCCTCTAAGCAAAGAGAGAGCCTAAAAGCAGCATAGATCAGAAAGGAACACAGACAATATACAGTAACAGTCACCTTACAGGCAATACAATGGCACTAAATTCATATCTTTCAATAGTTACCCTGAATTTAAATGGTCTAAATGCCCCAATCAAAAGACACAGGCTATCAGATTGGATTAAAAAACAAGACCCATCAATATGCTGTCTGCAAGAGTCTCATTTTAGACCCAAAGACTCCCCACATTGAAAGTGAGGGGGTGGAAAACCATTTACCATGCTAATGGACACCAAAAGAAAGCTGGGGTGGCAATTTTTATATCAGACAAATTAGATTTTAAAACAAAGACTGTAATAAGAGATGAAGAAGGACACTATATCCTACTTAAAGGGTCTATCCAACAAGAAGGTCTAACAATTGTAAATATCTATGCCCCTAACATGGGAGCAGCCAATTATATAAGGCAATTAATAACAAAAGCAAAGAAACACATTGACAACAATACAAAAATAGTGGGGGACTTTAACATCCCCCTCGCTGAAATGGACAGACAGATCATCTAAGCAAAAAAATCAACAAGGAAATAAAGACTTTAAATGAAACACTGGACCAAATGGACTTCACAGACATATTCAGAACTTTCCATCCCAAAGCAACGGAATACATGTTCTTCTCTAGTGCCCATGGAACATTCTCCAGAATTGATCACATCCTAGGACACAAATCAGGTCTCAACCGGTACAAATATTGGGATTATTCCCTGCATATTTTCAGACCACAATGCTTTGAAACTAGAACTCAATCACAAGACGGAAGTCAGAAAGAACTCAAATACATGGAGGCTAAAGAGTATCCTACTAAAGAATGAATGGGTCAACCAGGAAATTAAAGAAGAATTAAAAAAATTCATGGAAACCAATGAAAATGTAAAGCAACTGTTCAAAATCTTTGGGATGCAGCAAAGTCAGTCCTGAGAGGAAAGTATATAGCAATACAAGCCTTTCTCAAGAAACAAGAAAGGTCTCAAATACACAACCTAACCCTACACCTAAAAGAGATAGAGAAAAAACAGCAAATAAAGCCTAAACCCAGCAGGAGAAGAGAAATAATAAAGATCAGAGCAGGAATCAATGAAATAGAAATCAAAAGAACAGTGAAGAGATCAACAAAACTAGGAGCTGGTTCTTTGAAAGAATTAACAAGATTGATAAACCCCTAGCCAGACTTATCAAAAAGAAAAGAAAAATGACCCAAATCAACAAAATCATGAACGAAAGAGGAGAGATCACAACCAACACCAAAGACACACAAACAATAATAAGAACATATTATGAGCAACTCTATGCCAGCAAATTAGATAACCTGGAAGAAATAGGTGCATTCCTAGTGATGTATCAACTACCCAAATTTGACCGGGAAGAAATAGAAAACCTGAACAGACCTATAACCACTAAGAAATTGAAGCAGTCATCAAAAATCTCCCAACAAACAAAAGCCCAGGGCCAGATGGCTTTCCAGGGGAATTCTACCAACATTAAAGAAGAATTAATATCTATTCTCCTGAAACTGTTCCAAAATATAGAAATGGAAGGAAAACTTCCAAACTCATTTTATGAGGCCAGCATTACCTTGATCCCAAAACCATACAAAGACCCCATCAAAAAGAATTTCAGACGAATATCCTTGAGGAACTTGGATGCAAAAATTCTCACCAAAATACTAGCCAATAGGATCCAACAGTCCATTAAAAGGATTATACACCATGACCAAGTGGGATTTATCCCTGAGCTGCAAGGTTGGTTCGACATCTGCAAACCAATCAACGTGATACAATATATTAACAAAAGAAAGAACAAGAATCATATGATCCTCTCAATAGATGCAGAAAAACATTTGAGAAAGTACAGCATCCTTTCTTGATCAAAACTCTTGAGTATAGGGATAGAGGGTACATACCTCAATATCATAAAAGCCATCTATGAAAAACCTACAGCGAATATCATTCTCAATGGGGAAAAGCTGAGAGCTTTTCCCCTAAGATCAGGAACGCGGCAGGGATGTCCACTATCACCACTGCTATTCAACATAGTATTAGAAGTCCTAGCCACAGCAATCAGACAACAAAAAGAAATCAAAGGCATCCAAATCGGCAAAGAGGAAGTCAAACTCACACTCTTTGCCAATGATATGATACTGTATGCTGAAAACCCAAAAGACTCCACCCCAAAACTTCTAGAACTCATACAGGAATTCAGTAAAGTAGCAGGATATAAAATCAATGCACAGAAATCAGTGCCATTCCTATACACCAACAACAAGACAGAAGAGAGACAAATCAAGGAGTCGATCCCTTTTACAATTGCACCCAAAACCATAAGACACCTAGGAATAAATCTAACCGAAGAGTCAAAGGGTCTGTACTCAGAAAACTATAAAATACTCATGAAAGAAATTGAAGAAGACACAAAGAATTGGAAAAACGTTTATGCTCATGGATTGGAAGGACAAACATTGTGAAGAGGTCAATGCTACCTAGAGCAATCTACACATTCAGTGCAATCCCCATCAAAATACCATCCACTTTTTTCAAAGAAATGGAACAAATAATCCTAAAATTTGTATGGAACCAGAAGAGACGCTGAATAACCAGAGGAACCTTGAAGAAGAAAAGTCAAACTGGCGGCATCACAATTTCGGACTTCCAGCTCTATTACAAAGCTGTCATCATCAAGACAGTATGGTACTGGCACAAAAACAGACACATAGACCAATGGAACAGAATAGAGAGCCCAGAAATGGACCCTCAACGCTATGGTCAACTAATCTTTGACAAAGCAAGAAAGAATGTCCAATGGAAAAAAAGACAGTCTCTTCAACAAATGGTGTTGGGAAAATTGGACAGCGACATGTAGAAGAATGAAACTGGACCATTTCCTCAGCTGCAGCAGCTTCTTCCTAGAAACATCGCCAAAGCCAAGGGAAGCAAGGGCAAAAATGAACTATTGGGATTTCATCAAGATAAAAAGCTTTTGCACAGCAAAAGAAACAGTCCACAAAACCAAAAGACAACCGACAGAATGGGAGAAAATATTTGCAAATGACATATCAGATAAAGGACTAGTATCCAAAATCTATAAAGAACTTATCAAACTCAACACCCAAAGAACAAATAATCCAATCAAGAAATGGGCAGAAGACATGAACAGACATTTTTTCCAAAGAAAACATCCGCATGGCCAACAGACACATGAAAAAGTGCTCAACATCGCTCGGCATCAGGGGAATCCAAATCATACCTCAATGAGATACCACCTCACACCAGTCGAATGGCTAAAATTAACAAGTCAGGAAACGACAGATGTTGGCGGGGATGCGGAGAAAGGGGAACCCTCCTACACTGTTGGTGGGAATGCAAGTTGGTGCAGTCACTCTGGAAAACAGTATGGAGGTTCCTCAAACAGTTTAAAATAGAGCTACTATATGATCCACCAATTGCACTCCTGGGTATTTACCCCAAAGATACAAATGTAGGGATCCGAAGAGGTAGGTGCACCCCAATGTTTATAGCAGCAATGTCCTCAATAGCCAAACTGTGGAAAGAGCCAAGATGTCCATCGACAGATGAATGGATAAAGAAGAGGTGGTATATATACACAATGGAATATTATGCAACCCTCAAATGAATGAGATCTTGCCATTTGCAACGACGTGGATGGAACTGGAGAGTGTTATGCTGAGTGAAATAAGTCAATCAGAGAAAGACATGTATCATATAACCTCACTGATATGAGGAATTTTTAATCTCAGGAAACAAACTGAGGGTTGTTGGAGTGGTAGGGGGTGGGATGGATGGGGTGGCTGGGTGATAGACATTGGGAGAGTATGTACTATGGTGAGCGCTGTGAATTGTGCAAGAGTGTTGAATCAGAGATCTGTACTTCTGAAACAAATAATTCAATATATGTTAAGAAAAAAAAAAGAAGAAGATAGCAGGAGGGGAAGAATGAAGGGGAGTAAGTCGGAGGGGGAGATGAAACACAAGAGACGATGGACTCTGAAAAATAAATTGAGGGTTCTAGAGGGGAGGGGTGTGGGGGGATGGGTTAGCCTGGTGATGGGTATTAAGGAGGGCACATTCTGCGTGGAGCACCGGGTGTTATGCACAAACAATGAATCATGGAACACTACATCAAAAACTAATGATGTAATGTATGGTGATTAACATAACAATAAAAAATGGAAAAAATAAAGATATTGTCCAAGCAATTTGTGTAACTACAAGCTCACTTGTGTAAGAGTGCATTTGCTTTTCTGTTTCAGTTCATTATAGAACATACCCAGAATCAATACAGAGTGTGGAGAAATAGTACCTTAGGGAATATAGCCCTATTTAGCAATGTTTGTATATATGTTTATCGACAGAAGGGTCTGTAAAAATTTAGGTATTATGTTGTGCCTTTTTTTTTTTTAAGATTGAGAGAGAGCATGGGGGAAGGGCAGAGGGAGAGGGAGAGAGAGAAAAATCTCCAGCAGACTCCCTGCTGAGTGCAGAGGCTGATGGGGGGCTCGATCCCAGGACCCTGTGATCATGACCTGAACCAAAATCAAGAGTCAGTCACTTAACAGACTGAGCCACCCAAGCACTCCTCTTTTGCTTTTAAAAGTTTAAAGGAAAGCTATGTCAAATGAAAGTTCTTCCCAGGCAAAGACTAGATCACACAAACATGAAGTTAAAGGAATATGCATTAAAATATGTTATTATATTAAATAGGAAAATAATATTTCAAATTATGTATTTAATTGAAAAATATTCATCTTCTATAGGTTCAGTTTTATTTTGAAATTTGAATAGTGAAGTTAGTAGTCTTTAGTGTATTATCCTTGAGACTATGACAATCACATGCAACATACTTTGCAGCTTAATTAAGTGATTAGTTCAATTTTTCATATTATTTTTTTTAACCTCATGGGCAAAGCACTTCTCTATATTGTTTCTGTTCATTTCCTTCTAAAACTTTTCTCCTATATACTTAAAACAATTTAATAGTCAAAAGACCACTCAAAAAACTGTGTAATGTAAGTATATACTATATGGTGAGACATATCTCCAGATGATAAAAGTTGTATGTATAGGTTACCTAAATTAATCCAATCTACAGCTCTGTGAAGAATGTTTCCTCTTCATATTATAGATGGATTAATACAGTTATCCAGAAATGTTGTTCAGGTAGAAATTTAATGTTTAAGTGGAATCAGAAGATTTATCATCATTTTTCATCACCTGAGAATTTACTCATCAATATATTTTTCGAACCTCTTTTCAAGTCCAGAAATGGCAAAATTAAAAACCATCAAATCAATAAATAGTATTTAGTAAGATTTTATTGTACGTATGAGAACTGCTGATGAACTGGGAGTTTTCTAAGTTAAAACTGGTATGAAACACAGGAACATGAATTTAAAGAATGGCTTATAAAGTAAAATTGAGGAAGTTGTTTAACTTTTACAATGATTAGCTTTTACAATTGAGGTTTCTATGTGGCATGTAATGGGTTAAATGAGATTATCTTACACCATTTTTAGGAAAGTGAAATTTTAAGTTCTTTTTTTTTTAGTATTTTTTGAGAGCGAGAGAGCGAATGGTGAGTGTGTGTGGGGGGGTGGATCTCAAACAGACTCCGTGCTGAAGGCAGAACCTGATGCAGGGCTTGATCTCATGACCCTGAGATCATGACCTGAGCTGCAACCAAGAGTTGGAAGCTTAACCCACTAAGCTACCCAGGCACTCTGAAAATTAAGTTTCTTTTATGATTATCAGAAGCATTTACAGGAAATAAGCTAAGTAAGTTTTACTTGAATTCTTGAAGTAGGCCAGATTTAGTTTTGCTTACATGGCTAAAATGATTTTGTCTTTGTGCAGCTGGGTAGCTCAGGCAGTAAAGCATTCAACTCTTCTTTTTGGCTCATGACCCTCTCAGGGTCATGACATCAAGCCCCAAGTTGGGCTTTGTGCTGGTCTTTGAGCCTACTTAAGATTCTCTCTCTCTCTCTCTCCCTCTGTACCTCCCCACCCCTGCTTGCCTTCTCTCTCTCTCTCTATCTCTCTCTCTCTCTCTCTCTCTCAAAAATAAATAAATAAATAACCAACCAAACAAATAAATGGTTTTGTCTGCTTAGGGAATTTTCAAGGCATTTCCATTTGTATTTAATTTTAACACACTGCTTGACAGAGGCTCTCTTAGTTTAACAAACTAATTAGGACATACAAAGTCCTTCACCCATGGTTATTAAAACCAGGGATATTGGTGAATGTAGAGGGGAATGTAAATACAGAACATCTATGTGGTGGGATTGGCTGGGAAAGAATAGTAAAGGATAAGAACAGAGAGAAGCAGATAGAACACTTGAGAGAAGTAATTGTGGAGTTTTTGAAAGCTATCTAAGTCCTTGAACCACTTATTCTTAAGGTGTCCTTGAATTCCATAGAGTCACACTGTATATTAAACTTCCAACTACAAGATGAGTACATTCTGGACATCTCATTTCAATGCCGTGCTCATAGTCAATAGTACTGTATTATGTACATAAAATTTGCTAAGAGAGTATATCTTAAGTGTCCTCACCACATGTATATAGAAATAGATAACTATAAAAGGTGATAGATTGTTAATGAACTCAATTTCTGTAATCATTTCACAACGTACTTCTAATTTTATATTTATATTTCACATTAAAAATAAGATAAAACAAGATATCCCTATTATATATCTAGCTACTTGAAGTTGGATTCTGTAATTTGGAACCCCAACAATCCAGAAAAGACAATCAGGATATAAAGAAACAAATAGAGAAAAATCATGAATTTCCAGTCGGTGATGAGTCAAAGGCCAGTTAGTTGTGAAGTAATCTAAATGGCTTGCAAATGACGAACAACTTACAATGCTATAGCAGTTATAAAAGCAGAAAAGATGTAGGAGGGTAAACAAATAGTCAGTGAGCAAGGAATAGGGAAAAGCAATAAAGATATAAACTTTATTAGAATATCACCTGTCTTAACGCTTACTTTACCATTCCAGATGATCCCTAGGTAATAATCCCCAAATAAACTTGCCCTAAATATTAGTTCATCTTCATGAATTAATTAATTAATTAATTAATGGAATTAATTCAATTAAAATTTATAGAGTGCCACCAAAATATTGTGTCTAAGCTTCATGTTAGAAATGAAATGTTGAAAAAAAAGAGAGATTAGTTCCTGTTTTTGTGGGGATTATTTTTTGATTAAATTATTATCAAAAAACAAAAGTGAGGGGGGTGGGAGGGATGGGGTGGCTGGGTGATGGATATTAAGGAGGTTATGTACTTTGCTGAGTGCTGTGAATTGTGGAAGACTGATGAATCACAGACCTGTACCTCTGAAACAAATAATACATTATATGTTAATAAATATTAAAAAAAAATAAAGGATGCAACTCCCTAAAAAAAAAAAAAATCTGCCATTGCAATGATGGCAAATGCTGCTAAGGAGAAATATCTGTGCTAAGATTTTCTGAGTTAAAAATGTCAGGAAAGGGTTTCCTGCCGTTAAAAAAAAAAAAAAACACTTGTTTTCTAGGTGACATGGAATGGGAGAAGTATGCTATATAGTGGGCCAACATGTGTAGCTATTTGCAAGGAGTATAATAAGTAGGTGAACTCATGAAAAGCCAAAATAACGAAGGGAGATAGAGAAATGAGAATCATGGGGCAAGTTATGGCTAGGGAGATTAATAGGCGTCAAACCAAACAGCAGCTTGTAACTTTCATAACAAGAAAGTATTGAAAATTTTACAGAGACTGCTATGGATAGTTTGGTGAAAACCACAAAATAGTCCAGTGGAGAGAGAGTGGTAGTGCCGACAAGATGTTTAATAGTAGAAATGAAGAAATCTGTGGAGAACAGAGCTATATGGGAGATACAATTAATAGAAAACAATGGGGGCAAATCTTCCATACAGACTCATTCCAAATAATAAATGTAGGTAGTTGCACCTTCTATGAGGTGAAGATTAAACCATTCTTCCACACTGTGAGCAAGAGCCAGACATAGTGATATATGTCCAAAGAATAGAGTATGGAAAGGGAAAATGGTAATTTTACAGTAGAGAAATTGGGCAGACACCATCTTAAACAAATGATCAAAGAAACCATCATTAGTGGTAAATCATCTTGACATCCCCTGATATTAGAGGAGGAGAGTGCACCTTTCCAGTATTTTTTTCCCTAAAAGCACAGAGCTACAGTTTAATCATGAGAAGACACCAAACAAATCAAATTAAGGAACACTTTACAAATTGTCTGGTCAATAATCTTAAAAAAGTCAAGGTCATGAAAAACAAGAAAAGAATGACACTTCAAAAGTGTCAAGGTCATGAAAAACAAAAACAACAGAATGTCATTTGATTTCTTTGATTAAGCAAGGAAAAATTCTTAATACAGTTTGCAATGTGTTGAGAACTACATATGAATTAAGTAATTGGATACCATAAGTGACAACAATTTTAGCTAAGAATGGGAGAACGGAAGTAGAGCACTCAACTTAATGTTTGCTATCCTATAAATGAGGGGATTTTTTTCCTAGCTATTGGGTGGAATATCTCTACAGGGATAATCAGTGGAGAGAAAAACTTTCAAGGGGCATTATGAGAATGGAAAATTTAGTTGCAGTTTCTAGGATCTGTTTGAAATTTCTGGCTTCAAAAGTATAGTGGGATCCATTTGTCATGCTCTTTTTGTAAACAATGCTTTGCTCCTATGATGTGAGCATAAAAGGAACAGACACCTGTGCTCACCCACGCCCACAGTGGTGTGCAGCCTAGTGAATGTAACAGTACATTGTTACATTAGACTAGTCAAAAGCAATCAGCGGTTTGACTAATTTGTAATGAAAATTATATAACACAAAACCTGAGGTAGTCATGGAAAAGAGAGAAAGCAAAACAAAACAAAAAAGCTGGTTGGATTTGGCAATTAATTGGTCATTAGCTACTTATAAAAATGGTTTAAATAACAGGGTGTGTCTTGTGAGTTTGAGGAATGGAAACAATAATTTTAGACAATGATCAATCATACTTCTTATACTATAAGAAAGCATAGAAATGTTTCTCTAAAGATAATGGTTTAAGGGGCGCCTGGGTGGCTCAGATGGTTGAGCGTCTGCCTTTGGCTCAGGTCATGATCCCAGAGTCCTGGGATCAAGTCCCGCATCAGGCTCCCTGCTCCTTGGGAGCCTGCTTCTCCCTCTGCCTCTCTCTCTCTCTCTCATGAATAAATAAATAAAATCTTAAAAAAAAAGATAATGGTTTAAGGCTATAACTGATTTAACAATTTTTATGCAACTGGATGTTCAGCAAAATGTTTACTGTTTTACTGCACTTATCACTAAGCTGAAAACAGGGAGAAAAACTCATATTCTAAAGATCACGAATAAATATATTCTAATAGGATGTAGTAATGGCAGAATAACCCTGCAACCACAACCATTACTTTGCTCTACCACTTACCCTTAATACATACAGAAGATAACACTTGAATAATTTAGTGGATAAACTTGTAGTTTTCAGGAAGAAAGTGTTCATGATGAAAGGTTCTTTTTCCATGGGAAGGAAGGTTAATATTCCCCCAAAGTTTCTGAGGAGTCTTCAATAGGTTTAAAAACAGAGTTTTTAGTACTTGAAAAAAGAGGAGATGATATATACTTCCCTGGTTGAACCCTGCTGAATCAAGTGATTTGCTAATCTGCATCATGTACCTATTTTTGTACAAGATAATAAAGCAAAGGAAGACATCAAAGAGGAAGGCGAGAATTCATTAGAAAGGGCTATTTTACTTGGTAAAATATATGTTATTTTCCTGAAAATCCAAGTGCACAGCAAGGAAGCAGACTAGGCTTGAATACAGAAGATGGCATCCTCCATAAGGAAACCATAAGAATTAGAAAATTGCCACAGAGCAGGTTATACCAGAGGACATCTTTATACATTGAAAGCCCTATTTCTCGTGAAAGAACAGAAATCTGAGCATGGACAGTCAGGCAAGGCAGCAGTAATACTACCTTTAAGTAGGGGATTTATTCTTCCCTTCTCTTCCTCCCTTCTTTTGACCACTATGAATCGAAAACCCAAAAGAGAAAATATGACTAAGCAGAGGTAGATTGAATAAACAGACATATTATCACCCTATATCCAGTCATTAACACCTGAACTATCTGCCTCTGGGATGATAAGAAAAATACATGTATGAAAGTTAAATAAGATTAAATTTGATGATTCTATTTTATACATATAAGTAGATAGTAATAAATGAGATCTGCCAAATATGCTGTAATGGGACTAAAAAAGCATAGTCAAAGACAGGGACAAAAAATCATTTTACACTGATGTCTTACTGGATTTAAACGGTCCAATAAATCAGTTTCATTTGTAAGGCTTTAAAAAGAGGTATAAAGAGTCGAAATTTTAAAAGGCAACAAAATTTATAACACGGTACCAGAAGAAGTAGGAATGATGACATAAAAAAGAATAAGTATAAAAATATGATTTGGATAGAAGGATCATTGTTAATAGAAAAATAATTTAAAAATAAAAAGGTTATGAAATTGTGAGAAAAATAGAAAAGTATGTGGGTTAGAACTTCTGTGCAGCTAATAAAGTCATCATGTTCCTAAGGTATGGAACTAATTATTACATTAATTATAAACCACCAATTATAGAATAATTTACTGGGGTGAAGCACTGGAAAATTCTAATATGCAAAGCTGCTATCTCCTTTGGGGCCAGAGATATGTTGAGAAGTGGATTATTATTGCTTTCTTAGGTTTCTACAACAATATAAAGAAAATCATATCTCTATACCAGACATCCCCTTGTTATTCTGAATTGGGTGATAATGGGCACTGCCAGCCCATGGGACAGCTGTAGACTGTCATGCACTATTTCCACTGATAGTATTAGTAAACCAGGAATTACCTTTTTAAATTCTTTCAGAATTGGACTTTTTCTTACAGAATGGAGTTTATTAACCACATCTCTGCAATTAATATTATAAACTTTTAAGTTTCAGGAGTTAACTCTCCATTATTTGGTTGGCATAAACCATAGTTCTATAGTTCATAGTTAATAGATGCCTAAAGTATCTATTGTAGCATCTGAGTAGATTACTACTTTTGGCATTTGACTTCAGAGGCATTTGACTTTAATTGCTCTTGAAAATACAAGAAATGTAATACTCTTCCCAAAGTTGCTTGTCTATAAAATTAATCTCTAGTACATTACTTCATGAAGAACAATTATCCCTGTCTACTTTTCTGTGTCAAGAGATAATAATCTGGTGTGTCTGTCACCAATGGGGCACTAAAAAAACAGTTGTCAAACATTGTGTTTCCCCTCATCTGGTTAAGCACTGCTGAACAATCAACATGAGATAATCATAGATCATTCCTCTTTTATTTTTTAGCATTAATCTGCATTAACATTCATGACTGGCAGTCTTCTAATTGTTAACCATGTTTTCACTTTTTCTTCCTACAACTAGAATCACATCACTGTATTACAGATATTGGGTGTATCACTTACTTTGTAGATGGTGTCAAATATCATTAATGCTTTGAGTATAAGTTTACTAGAGCCGAGCTCCTTGAAATTCCTGGGATGCGGCCCATCTGGCATTCCATATTTTTAGCCACACAATGTTGTAGGATCAGATCTTTCTTCCTCTCACAATTCAGTATCTATAGAAGACCTAAGCCTTTTTTGGGGTATACCAGTTGTTGGAGTATATTTGGTAAAGATTTACTTATGATTTTTTTAGGATTAACGCAGTGTTACATATTATTTTGTATATTAAAATCATAATTTGTATATATATTTAATATAATTTGTACATTACCATTTTGCATTAAATCTGAGGCTATTCCTCCCCAATTTTCTTATCTGTTCTACATTTCTTAGCAAAGAGGTAAATCTAAGACAACATGCTGACAATATGCTAGACTGTAACGGACACAGAACATGAGAAATTCTGTTTGAGTTTAATTTGTCAAGTTTTCTCATATGATTACCATAACATACTATTTGGATTCAATGAAAAAACAGGACATCTCCTAAAGCTAAAATAAGGTGAGCTGGAAAGAAAAAAAAAAAATCACTCTTTTATTAGCCAAATGTCTAATCTTATCTGTAAATATCATAAAAGAATCTTAGATTTGATCTATGTGAAGATTGTGAAGTGCCTAGTAAAACATTCTAAACAATCCAGTTCATATTATTTTATAGAAAAAACTAAAAATACTAATGATAAATAGAATTCTGAGTCCAATGATAGTGCTAATTTGGGCAGTTCCTAAATCTTAGGATGTACAATCATAAAGAAACCATTTCTAATATTCAGATATTATTTCTTTTTTAGTATAAAACAAATGAGTCACTACACCGGAAATTCTGACTCCAGTACTAGAAACTCTGCGCAACTGAACATTGAACAAAGGTACTATATGAAATAAGATGATGAAGTATAAAGAAAGAATATTAGGGAACACAAATAGTGAAGATAAGGATGATATAAGATGAAGGAGTGGTGTAATTATATAAAACTGGAAACATACAAACTGAAGTTGAAATATAGCTATATTAAATAATTTTTTAAATTTTATTTATTTATTTATTTATTTATTTATTTATTTATTTATTGAGAGAAAGAGCGTGAGCAGAGGGAAGGGCAGAGGGAGAAAGATAGAAACTCAGCAGGTTCCATATTCAGCACAGAGCCCAATGTGGGGTTCGATCTCATGACCCTGGTATCATGACCTGAGTCAAAATCAAGGCTCGGACATTCAACCAACTGAGCCACTCAGGTGCCTCTAAAATACTTTAAAGTATGTTCTTACTATTTTTAAAAAAATAACATACATTCGTATTATTTCTGTAACTTAGAGCTTATCCAAACAGGAAACTAATTTATTTTCCAATGTCTAACTGTGAAAAAGATAATTTAGAAAGTATCTGTCAGGGCCCAGCAAGAAACAAATTATGCATCAAATGTGGATTTTCATGGAAGTTTAATAGAGGGACTAATTACAGAATTTAGGGATCCAAAATGTTTAAGCACAGCTAGAAACTTCCTAAACGTGAAGAGGAAGAAGTGGTAACCTAGAGAGAGTAGATGTATTGAGAGGGTCCCCTGAAAGCTGTGACATTGGTAAAGGTTACAATTACCCACAGGTGCCCTGCAATGGGAAGCTGGATAATTAACATTCTGAACTACTTCTACTCCATCTTGAAATCTCATGCAATTGCCTCCCATTGAGGAAAATTAGCTGGAAGTCCAAGGCTAAAGAAGCCTATTGATATAGTCTGTATAGATCAGTCTATCAGAGTGCAGCCAGGATGGAGAATGGATGTGGTGAGATGCATTGAAGACTATCAAACAATGATAAAGAAATATTAACCCCTTTACAATTTGGTATGAAAGATAAAATCAGGTCATCTTTCAAGCAAGAATAAGATGCAGCTGAAAATAAAGTTTATGCCTATAAATATTATAAAGAGATCAGAATATTGAGCATATATCTAAATTGCATAATAAAATTATCTTGGGAAACAGGGTAAATGTTGTAGTCATCCTGTGGAGATGGGATGGATTCTTTAACTCCCACAAAATTTGGTTCAAATGCTGAGACTGATGACATCACATACACACACACACACACAGACCCCAAGAGGGTAGGAAGAAATTTATCACTCACATAATAAGTCTTTCTGGGGAAAGCAAGCAGGTTCTCAAGCAGGCCCAAAAATGGCCTTTTGGGAGAACGAGTAACTGCTTTTGGGTTTTATGGGGATTAGAACATGGGGCTGTGATGGATGTTTCCAGGCACCTGGCCAGGATTTGCATTGGTTTGAACATCCTGCTGGCAAGGAAACAACACTCAGGCTTTCTTATCATCTTGCCCAGATTTTAGGCAGAAGGAAAGAGAGAGTGGTGGGGCATTTGAACTGTCCACGGTCAAACAACAAAAACAGAGTCATACTCAACTTAGTAAAGGATATACAAAGGAAAATTCACAGGGAAACCATAAATAATTAAAATATAGGACAATCACCCTTCTCAGTAAAAAAATACGCAAATATATTTCAGAACACATACAAGGTCTATTTCCTTCTCCCTTATAATCTTTCATTGTTCATCAGCTAACTTAATATTAGTTTTGTTTACTTACCTAAATCTTCTCTTACACTCAAAAGTAAGCTTTTTTAGGCAATGTTCTGTATCTGTTCAGTAGCATTTGTATAAAGTGAATCTATACAGTGTAGGACATACAGTAGGAACTGTCAGTAGCTGATAAATGAAAAAGTGGCTATTTAGTTATCTCTCAAAGTATTACATCATCTCTGGATTTGCATATGAACAACTTTAAAGGCATTTCGCCTCAAATTGTTAGTAACAGGTAATATTAAAGAAAACATTTATTCTACATGTTTTGGTGTTGGTTTTTATTAAAATATTTATTCACATGTTACCATTGTAATTAGAAAAGTCTTTTTTTTATAAAAGTCTGCTTTTTTATGTCTGCTTATTTAATTAGGAGAGTTGATAAATTAAACTGCTCAGTATTTATACACAAATAAATTATATAAATTTGCTAGTTGTTTTGCAGTAAACTTATAAATAAGCAGTGCGTAGAGGAGTGAATAATTCTGTAGGCAGGTTTATATAGCTATCTGGACATATTTTTGTTCCTGAGCCCGTTTAAATGTTGTCATGTTGTCAACTAGGAGTCATAGTTTACTGAGAAAAAGATGAGAAATATTTTCTACATAAACATAAAAAATGTGCATTAGTCAAGCACTAACTGCTTTAGTAGATAACAAAAGATTTCTGAATTAAGTATTATAAAGATAAACTAAGGTAACAAAAAAATCAGTATGTCAACTTTGTCTCTAAATATAATTCTAAACATCGGATATATTTAAAATCAGATACATTTCAGTGGATTAATAAGAATCATTTCAACTAAACTGGTACTCTTAACCAAATATATATGTGAGAGCATTAAATAATATGTCTATGGAAACATGTTGTTTCTTAAGCATTATTATTTTAAAAAGTTTGAAGAGCTTTCCAATAGCATGGTTTAATTAGCAAGTTCTTTAAATATTTTCAATTATGTAAAATATGTGTATTTAATATTAGGTTACATTTTAAAAATAATATCAATACCATGACATGCAATATAATGTGTAGTTGTATTATTATATAATTAGGAAAATATATTTTAAGTTAAAAAATGTTATATTTTTAGCCTTTATATTAACTTGTATGGGAGACTTGATATGTAGACTTTCTTTCAACATCATCAAAAATTATTGGGAAATCTAACACATTTTAAATTATATAGACTGTGGTAATACAGCAACTTCTTTTTTCTATTTTTTTTAGTGTCAGCTAAAATATATCTAATAAATTTTAGTGTGTGATTCTATATTTCTATTTGATATGATGTAGTTAAGTAACTTCAAATTTATAAGTTCTATAAATGCTTCCCACATTTCATAGGGCTTAACATAACTGACAAAGAAGATAATGTATAACAGTCAAAAGTAGTTTGAAACTCAGTGGTTTATTCTCACTATTTTACTTGATAAGCAACTGTTACATATTAGCATATTTAAATTTAGTGGTATACTTTTGTGCTTGTGCTTCTTTATAGATGATGCAGTTACAGTATAATGATTTTAAGTATAAATGTGTAATATCAATTGCATCATAACAAAGAGAGAAAGAAGGAAAATTTTATATAATGTTGGCTGATCTTGTCCCATTCATTTCAATGGCTGACTCTTGATCAGTGGAAAACATAAATATGATTCCTTAGCCAATATTAGCGCCTATAACCTCTCTCCTAGAGTGGGCATCTTGACAAACTGCATGCAAGTCCAGATTTAAATTCTAACATTTGATTTTTTAATGCAACTTGGATTTAATATCAAGACATGTGCTTCACCTGATGCAGAATCCAAGAAGTAGAGGAAAAAATGGTGGTGTTGACGCTAGTGAAGAGAACACACACACAAGCACACATGTATGCAGGCATACACTTGATAGTCAATTTAAGGACTTTTCAAACTACGTTTGATAAAATTTAATGCTTGCTTTAATCACAGATTTAAAACCCAACTTCTATGTATATATCAGTTGAAGTGATCACATTTTCTAAGGAAAAAATGAGATTTTATGTCCTAAGTTAAAACTTTGTATTTGTAATCAGTTATGTCTTGAAAATCTAGTATATAATTTATATTATAATTTTTCCAATACTTGTAAATAATGCTTGTTTTGAGGTGAATAATAAAGATGAGACATCTATAAAATAAAATAATGGTAGAACCCTATCACATTTCGGTTACAGGCTCATGGATAAACATGAGATCAATATAAATTTTGCTTTCTTTTTTGATTCCAAAATTTAGAAATTTATTTAATAATAAAATTTTAATATTCTAAGTAATTATAAGAATGCATATTTTCTTTATTTTAAAATTTTAATTACTGAAGTATAATTGAGATTCAATGCTACATTAGTTTCAGTTATACAACATAGTAATTCCACAATTCTATCCCTTATGCAGTGCTTACCAAGATAAGTTTAGTTACCATACAACATTATTACAACATTATTGGCTATATTCCCTGTTGGCTATATTCCCTATACTTTCCATCCTCATGACATTTATTTGCAACTGGAAGATTGTATCTCTTAGTCACCTTTACTTAATATGCTCTTCCACACTCCTTTCCCCTCTGGCAACCACTACTTTTTTCTCTGTATTTATCAGTCTGTTTCTGTTTTATTTGTTTGTTTTATCTTTTAGATTCTGTGGAAGGATGCATATTTTCTATTGATTTTGCTTCTGATATTCTCTATGTTTCAGTGAAGTGAATGCATAGTGAGAACTCTATTTTCTTTTTATTTTTTAAAGATTATTTATGAGAAAGAGAGAGCGAGAGACAAAGTGTGAGCATGATTGTGGGGAGGGGTAGACGGAGAGAATCCTCAAGGGGACTCCATCCTGAGCCCAGAGCCTGACATTGGGCTCTATCCCACAACCCATTAGATCATGACCTGATCCGAAACCAAGAGTCGACACGCTGACTAAGCCACCCAGGCACCCCCATCGTGACAATTTATGTATTTTTTCCTGTATATTTATAGACTTGCACAGATCAAATTTGGGAATAAAGAAAAAGAAAACAGGATTAGACTTAAATATTTGAGGTTTTTTTTTCCTTAAAGAGACTATGCTTTTAAATGACATTTAATAATTAAAATATGGTACACACTTTAGAGCAAAGCACTTCAAAATTGAATTTTATTTTAACTGTAACTTTTTATTGTATTTAACTATTTATTTGTATTTAACTATTTATTTGATTGGCATACTCTGCCTCATACAAGTAGATTCAACAATAGCACTGTTAGAGTGGAGTTTCTTTGTATTAATATTGATGCTCTATGATTAAATTTTCATTTTTCCAGTTAATGACTTCTGTTTTAAGATCTGAAAATGTTATGATGAATGCTATTAAGATAAGGACAGGGGTGGAGATTGTCTACTGTTTTTTAATGTGATGAGTTCCGTTAAGTCCCCACAGCCAACAAATTTCCATCACAGTTGCACTCTGGGGCTAGTGGAAGGGGGATTTTATAGGGTTGAATTGTGTCCCCCCAAAAGATATATTGAAGTTCTAATCATGAGTACCATGGATGTGTCTTTATTTGTAAATAAGGTCTTTAGGTTGTAATTAAGATGTAAGTTAAGATGAAGTTATATTGGAGCAGCATAGGCCTTTAATCCAAGAATAATGACATCTTTATAGGAGCAAAAAAGACACAGAAACAGAAATTCTGATAGGACAACATCATGCGCAGACACAGACACATGGAGGAAGGATGGCCATCTGAGTACGGAGACAGCAATTACAATTGTGTCACTGCAAACAAAGGGATGCCAAAGACTGCGGGCAACCAGTGGAAGTTAGGGGAGAGAGCATGGCCCTGTCAACATTTTGATTTGGGATTCCAGCCTCCAGAGCTGCAAGAGGATAAATTTTGGTTATATTAACCCCCCTAATTTATGGTAGTTTATTAAAGCAGCCCTGGGAAACTAATACAAGACCCTAGTATCACCTATATCAAAGTCAGTCTCTAAGGTCACGTATCCTGTACCCTCAACATGGACTAAATGAACTAATCTACCCGTGTGCTATTATGGTACAGTAAAGCAGGTATAATAAAAATGGAGAGCAATGCACCTGTCTTCTGAAGATGCTATTTAAAGAAAGTACAGTCTTGGACTCTTCTTAAATTCTTCTTTTTCCTACCTCCTGATTCCTGGATGCCTGTAAGTTCAGACAAATGAGAAAAATATATGGCCATATACCATTTTTAAGAAGTTAAGGATGGCTGAACCAACTTGCCCTTTAGTGGCCTTCTTTGAATAGGAAGAAATGGTTGGTGGGTTCAGGTATACCTCCTACAGTCTCTTTGTTTTCCTTTTTATGGAATTGCTTCCTGTGAGCATGAAATATGTAAACATAAAGAGGAAATCTCTGGTTGAATTGCTGTACCTGTTTTCTTAGGGAGACGTCTTATACACATATGTGTTTATAATTCAGTAGTAGTATGATGACCTAATCATGCAGTAAGCCATTACTAATGGTCTATTAATCTGAGTAAAAATATATGTTTGTCAAACTCAGGATAGTGTGCTTCATGGTTAGGAGCCACCGCTGAGTTCCAGTCCAGTACTTAGAGCATTCAGTGTTGCAGGCTAGCAGTAGTTTAACATCATTATGGCTGATAGCTTGGCATTCATTTGAATTTACCTGTTTTCTTTTATCTATAAATCTTGTAGATAAGCCCCCCCACCCCATCCCTCATACCAGAAGTTTGGGAAAGATAATATCTTAGTCCATGTGTGTGATCATGGATGGCCACCCAGCCAGAGGTGAATAAACTGTATTAGAAATGAATAATTTCGTAACTGAAAATGCCATTTTGTATCATAATGAAACTCCTGAGAGCTTGTCTCCTCTTCAACTTGGTTCAGATAAATCCTACTGCAAAATACTAAGGTAAAGTTGAGGAGTCATGACTTTTTTTTTTTTCTCCCAGGAAGACTGTAAAACAATCTGTTTTCATGTGGGCTGGCAAATGGACCACGCATTTACACTTAACAATTGGGAGAAATTCTCTTAATTCCAAAGCTCTGTGTGCCTAAATATCAGTGGAGTTAGCAACAGTATCTTCACAAAAAAGGTTCAGATAAGATGTGATATTGGTTATGGATATTTTTAATTCCATGGAGTCTTGAAAAAGCACAATTTATGTCAAGATTTATTTTATTGCTACCTTCACTGCTTTTATGCCTTACTTATATGAAGGTTCCCATTCAGTTTTGACTGTTTGTCTAAAGACTTGGGATAGAGGCCAGAGTAAAATTCCAGATGTAAGATGTCCAATATCTATAAAGTCATTCAACATTGAAAATTCTTTATTGTAGTTTGTAACTGCAGATCAAAATTTTTCATAACAGTCTGTGAAATGTCTCTGTGTGCTTCAGAATACATAGATTTCAAAATAGTCCTGGAGAGGCAAAGTTATTGATACTGTTCTCATTCTAGCCCTATTGAGTAATATTCAAAGGAATATGCAATGCAAACAATTTTTTTTCACTGCAAACTCATGGCAAAATATCATTATCATAATGAAATATTTGCATGTTATCAACAATTCACATTAATCTACTATTAATTCAACCCAAAGATGACTATATCTAGAATGTTGAGAGAGTAAAATCATACTGCATGTTTCTCCAAGGGAAGGTAAACCTAAGAGGTATAATAAGGTCACATTAGTAATATCCAAGGATGCATACAAGTCCAATATCAGGAGTGATTTTTTTCCAATGCTGTTATGATATCAGGCACCTTTGAAACATTATTCACCTTTTTCATGTTTAAACCTCAATGGTCTACCCCACCCTAAGACTCTAAGCACAACATGGCTCCCATTCAGACTGGGTTATAAAATTTGAAGATAATATTGTGCAATACCCTGACCTATATAAAAAATTATGAAATGACCAATTCCCCTGTTCTACAGTCTAGTTTCAATTTTCCAGTTGGAAACCTTTTAGAATATAAGCTGTTTTGGGCTGTGTATATTTGGTTGACCTTTATAAAGGTCAAAACCATCGGTGCCAAAGAATTCATCCTAACCAGTCCATGTGATAAATACTCAGAATATCCTCATAAACCACAAAGGCTGACAAAAGAACAAGATGTGCAATCCCCACACAGAATATAAAATCACAGCCATGTAAGTTCCTTGTATTAAATTCAGGGATCCTTGGGCCCAACCTTGGGATCAAGGGATCCAAGCCCAAATCTTATGTTTGCCTTGGTTTGTCTTGTTTCCACAATTCTCTCTGCATTAAGTACAGGTAACAGCATTGTATCAGTCCATTGACTGGTCTACATCTTTGTTTCCCAAAAGCTTTAAAATTCATTCCAAGTTTTTTTTGTCAGCTCATCTGCTTGGTTGATGATCTGACCTGTTCTCTATCTAAGCGGTTTGTACTTACCCCTTTAATTCGGTCAGTTCCTAGGTTTCAGCCACAAAACATATATACTTGCTATTTATTTGTTTTTCCATATTCCTAAGAGCCTGATATCCTTTATGCAGGCTGATAGTAGCCTTGCTATCTGAGCTTTAAATTTAATATAGATCTACTTCTCCTTCATATTCCTTGCTTGTTTGGAGATTTGGTGTTTGACAGACTCCTCATCTATTGCTACCCCATGCCTGCATGCCTGGAGCAGACATTTCTGAGGCTTCACTGGACCCCAACTAACTGGGCTCAGCTAACTTTATACACCTCTGTAGTACTCAGCTTCTGGATTCCTTCCTTCATATCTACTCATGTTAGGAGTAATTCTATGGCCAAGGTTAGAGATGGTAGAGGTGTTAAATAACACCTCAATAGAGATGGCAGCGGTGTTTGCTAACGCTATGGTGGTAATCATATTGCAGGATCTAAATGTATCAAATCAACATGTTATACACCTTAAAATTATGCAACATTATATGTCAATTATATCTCCACACAAAAATACAGAGTATTGTTCATTATACACTGGAGAAATAGAGAGCTAAGAGTGATTATCCCACTTAAAAAAAAAAAAAAGACAGAAAAACTACATGTTCAGAAATTGTCTTAGATTTAACCAGCTGAGGTTAAAGGGTAACAATGCAGCCATCATCTAAGGGAAGATGCACATATGCAGGGAGTGATAAGATGATACTAGCTTACCTAGGACAAACATTTTTTAAAATACTTTAAATTTTATATTTAATATTATTTCTAAATTTTCTAATTTCTCGTTTGATTTTTCCTTTTACCATGAGGTATTTAGAAGTGTTTATTATTAACTGAATAGAAATTATCTGATTTAACATGTAAATTAATTTCATTGTGATAAAAAAATATAGGCAGGTTGGGTATAATCATAATCTTTTATAACTGGATTGGGATTGCTTTATAATAAATTATGTGCTCAGTTTTCATAAATGTTTTGGGCATGCTTCAAAAATTCTGTGTAGTTTGTACTTCTATGGGATATCATTTTTTATGTGTTTATTATATCAAGATTATTAATTGAACATATTGAATCTTATATGTCCTTACTGATATTTTGTGTTAGATCTATTAAATAATAAAATGAGGGTATTAAATCATGTATAAATATGGGAATATATCATACATCTATGTGATATAAATTATATATATTGTAGATCTGTAAAAATTCATATTTGTAGTATACACCTGCTGAATTAAACATTTTATTATCTGTACTGATTTTCTTTCTTCTAAGGTTTTATCTAATATTGAAAGCATTATGTTCATTTTATGTGCTTCAAATTTTCCTGAGATATCTTTGACTTCCACTTGTTTATTGTTTTGGTGTCTCTTTAAAATAACTGTAATTTATAATTTTAAAAAATTGCATGATAATATTTTCTTCATATTGTATTACTAGTTCACTTATATTTATTTAAATTACTGATACTTGGAGTTATCAACCATTTTATTTTTTGCTTCTTATTTGGCACTCACTTTCTATTTGTTTGTTTTTCCCCCCTTCCTTTTCTTTCTTTCTTTCTTTCTTTTTTTTTTTTGGATTGGTGGATTATCCTTCCAATATTTTTTGTGTAATTTGTTTTAACTAAATGAAAAACTATTTGTATCATTTTATTGGTTAACCTAGATATTTCAATATGGGTAATTAAATTAACAAAGCATATAATGCTATCACTCACTTTGCCCTTTTCCAAAAACAATCTAAAAACATTAAAACACTTTTTTTCATTTACCTCTTTTTGATCTTGATATTATTGTGGTTGATTATTTTCATCCTATCTTATTTTGATCACAAACTAGTTCATTGTTGTAATGTAAAGCAGCTAACTCTTTTCCATACTTTGGGAAAAGTTTGAAACTAAAGAAAGCCAAGCATTAGGTTTTCTAATTAACTCTTTAATGCAAAATAAAGTTCCAAGGCTATCAATAAACCTGGCAGTCCCTTTTATCATTTTCACCCAACAAGAAGGCTTAATTGCGAATCAAGAGTGTGGAAAATGACAGTGTTGTTTGTAAGACTGGTGCCATTGTAATTCTGGTGCTTTTTGAAAATGAATGTCCATAGGAGTCACTGCACATCTTGTTAAAATGTACATTCTGAATCAATAGGTCTGAGGTGGGCCGTGCCATTTTGCACTTCAGAGAAAGGAGTAGGTGCTGCTGGTGCTCACGGTCTATGGATCACACTTTAATTGAAAGTTTAAGCACTGTTGTAAAAGCATATTTCATATAGAGGATGAAATGGAACCTACTGCTTCCCCTACTTAAAAATATTGACAAATTTTTATCTCTTTTTCTTTAAATGTGTAAGTATTATACAATCTCATGATACTCTATTAAAGCTAATAAACATTAACTTGTTCATTGACTATCAATACACTCCAGGAAGGATGTGACATGAGAACATAGATTATTTCTCATTCTTTCAATTACTCATTCAACATGTAAATGTCATTAATAAAGGCATGAAAACATTCTGTTTCTGAGTATGCTTTTCACAATGAATAATCAACACCCCATTAACTTAATTGCTTATCATAAAAATAAATTCATAAAAACAGATGCAAATATTTGTCAGGGTTTGTTTTATGCTACATACATTTTTGTTATGTTTTGTAATCTCTATGGTAATTTTCAAGAAAATCTATCACAATGAATGTTAGTAAAATGAGAATAATGAATCACAATGATATGTCCTTAGTAACTTAATTCTGAAATTAAAACACTTCATAAATAATATTTATTTATATATTAGCTATATAGTTGTAACTTTATATCCAATGTCTTTAAATTATAAATTAATCTGCTGGTTTTGGTTGTTTAGTTTTTCAAAATAGGATTAAATGTGTCAGTTTAGGTACATATCAGTCATGAGATATTACACTAGTTATTTTCCAAATTAAAAAAATAGCACTTTAGATATCTTTTCAATTAATCTTTTTCATTTAGTTAGCAATTGTTATATTCTAAAATCATTTAATTGAGAAGAAAGATAAATTTTTGTGCAGGCTAAATTATCTAAAGTTCTGTTTTCTTTTGATTTAATATCTTCATTATTTGTACTGTTTTACTGGTTTCTATGTAACTTTCAAAATGTATGCCTTCTTAATTTATGGAGCATTATCAATACTTACCCCAACCTGTAGGAAAAGTTTATTTAAATTTTATCCTAAACACTCCATTTAAATTCTTTAATTATAAACTTAAATTTTTGAAGAAAGTGTATCCTATATATAAACTTTGATAATGAAAACCTTGTCTACAGAAAGGGCAAGAAAAATTTAAGTTAATATAAAATATTTGGTTTCAAGGAAAAATCAGGTTGATTTCACCATCATCACAATTAACCCCCATCCCTACTGTCTGGTCTAAACTGGAAATATATTTAGCTTCACTGATGAAGATTATAGTTAACACATAATGGGAGATTAGAAATTCATATTTTAAATTTCATTTTTAATAGAGAAAATATATAAAGAGAATTTTGTATTGATTATTTTGAATAAACAAAACTGTTTTCTTCATTATTTATTCACTTATAGGTTTAATCATAAACATGTCTGTTTTTCAGCCTGCAATTTTTCCTAATTGATATTAGCTGCACCCACATTTAGAGCATAGTCAAAGGCTATGCAGAGTCCATATTGATTAGAGGAAAGAAAGGGATTTAAAAAAAACAATGCATATATTTTTATATCAGACACTACTTTCTTATTTGTTCTTTTTCTGCTATTTTATTTTGTGTAAGTGTAATGTCTATTTAAAAGTAAATATAGTGAAATACTTATTTGGTAAAATTTAATCTTTGCATTATTATATCAACAAAATATATAATAAAAATAAGTAATTGTCTCTTTATTTTACTATATACAGAAAAAAGTGAGAGGGCAATATAAAAATTCTTAGCTTGTTATTATTTATTGCATCCATATGTGGAATAACATCATTTATGTTTAGTAAAAAATATAGTCCCAAATATATGTTGTTGCTCTATAGGATATAACCAGTTTTGTTATCTAAGCTAGAATTCTTATTCCAGAATTCTTTCTTTTTTTTCTTTTTTTTTTTAAAGATTTTATTTATTTATTTGAGAAAGAGAATGAGATAGAGAGAGAGAGAGCATGAGAAGGGGGAGGGTCAGAGGGAGAAGCAGACTCCCTGCTGAGCAGGGAGCCCGATGTAGGACACGATCCCGGGACTCCAGGATCATGACCTGAGCCGAAGGCAGTCGCTTAACCAACTGAGCCACCCAGGCGCCCCAGAATTCTTTCTTTAGTTGCCTTTGAATTGTCCTTTGAATTAGCTTTAATATCCTCCAGTTCCTTCATTAGTGAGAAAGAAAATGTTGACATATGCTTATTTTATATATTATATGAGTCATGTACTTAACTCTTGGAAATTATAAATTCTAATGTAGATATTTCAATTTGATATGGCTAATAATATCAGGCATGCTTTCTTTAACCTGGAAATAATTGTTTTATTAGTTCAGTTCTGCTAGGAAATGTATTCACATTGGTGTTTGCTTGTTTCCTCTGGGAAGACTCTTATGAAATGAATATTATTTTAAAATCATATTATTTTTATATCACATTATTTTACATTTATATAAAGTTCAAGTATCATTCTGGATTGAATGATGTCCTTTCCCATAATTTTTGTTGGTCCACTTCTCTAAGGGTCAATGACATTTCTGGGAGGGAGTCATATATGACCAGATTGCTAATTTGCTTATCTCACTTTTAGAATACTGGAGTGATTCTAAGTCCACATCTCATAGCATGGTAAGGAGGGATCTAAATCTAATCTGTGTACAATGTAAGACCTAGGCTGGCCTGGTGGTTGACTAGGTCAGGAGACATTGTATCATTGTTCCTGATACCTCCTGACAAACTACTGTAATTCATGAGATTGTCTACTCCTAAGTGACAAAGTTGAACATGACTTCTTCCCTGCTGTAAAAAAAAAATGAAACATTAATTTAAGAAACTAATGGGTACCTGGGTGGCTCAGTTAGTTAAGTGTCTGACTCTTGGTCTCAGCTCAGGTCATGGTCTCATGGGTCTTGGGATTGAGCCCCATGTTGGGCTCCTTGTCAGCAGCGATTCTGATGAAGATTCCCTCCCCTTGCCCCTCAAGTGCTCTCTCTTTCTCTCTCTCATAAATAAGTCTTAAAATAAATAAACTAAAGAGTAAACAACCCTTGGAATAAGAAGAGAGATTGTAATGAGACAAGAATAGCAACAGTCAATATTTTAGTATCACCACGTGTTCTAAGTACTTTATATTAGCGCCTTTATTCCTCACAGCAATTCTACATATAAGGAAATGGAGGTACAGACTGTGTAACTTGCTTAGGGAAATGGTCAGTGGAAGACATGAAACTCCCACTTGAGCAATATCATAGGTTGAATTGTGCTCAACCAAAAACATATGTTGAAGTCCTAACCGTGGTCCCTCAGAATATTGACCTTATTTGGAATTGGTCTTTGTAGATTTTAACAGTTTAAGATGAGGTAAATGAGCTGGTCCTTAACCCAATATTACTGGTGTACTTATAAAATGGGGAAATTTGGACACACACAAAGGGAAAATGGTGAGAAGATACAGAAGGAGAATTACGTAAAGACAGAAGACTGGAATGATGCATCTACAAGCAAAGGAATGCTTGAAGCAACCAGAAACTAAGGGAGACACATGGAACAATTTTTTTCCTAAGGTCTTTAGAAGGAGGGTGGCTCTGTTGTCACTTTTTCAGACAATACATTTCTATTATTATGAGCCAGCCAGTTTGTGGTATTTTGTTATGGCAGCCCTAGGAAACTAATAGGGGCAATTTAGTATAAAATTCAATATGTCATCTCAAGGCTTTGATCCTTCCATACAATTTCACATTTCAAATTTAAATTTTAAAATCACATAGTAATTGACAACTTGTAAGACATTTGGCTTTGCTAGAGGTTGATAAAAGAAAATGCATTAGACATTTTTGATATAGTCAATATTTTTTAAAAGATGAAAAACAGGAAAATTAGAAAACCAAGAAAAATCACCACAGTAAAAACGTGTGACTTTATTGGCTCTAAGATTAATGCCACTTAATATGCTACCTTTAAGATATGTAAAGTATGCTATTATTAAAAATAGAAGATTTAATCTAATTATATAAATTTACAAAGGAAATATTGTACTATTTTCTAAGCACACACACAGAAAAGGTCCCCTCTAAAAGTTGGCTGAAAAACTATTCTATAAATCATTGAACCAAATACTTTGAAATTTGCTATCTGCTGCTGCATTATAATCTCTTATATTTAACTGCTGTTTTCCTGTCAAATTAAAAATAAATTTTATGTAGTTTATCAGTAGTTAGTTATTGCTTTGAAGTATAATCTATTACTTAACTCTCCAAATGTCTTTTTTCTAATGCATGTGGGTCAGCAGTAGACCTATTTATTATGGGCTTTCAAGACAGAAGGCTTGAGACTGTCATTACATTGGAGTTAACCACTAAATACCCCATTGGTTTGTCTGATGTATTATGAATGCTAGCTAGAATTTTCCCTGTACTGATTATATAATCTATGGCATCTGCCCATTTTCTGCTTCATTGTGCTTTGTCAAAAAGAGTCATTTTATTTTCAAAAGTTTCATTATCAATGAGAAGCATGCTGAGCCTACAGTTCATGCACACTAATGGAATTTCTATCAGCCTTAGAAAGTATGAACATAGCAAAAATTTGTGATACTAATTGTAGCATTTTTACACAGTGGGATGGTATACTGCATATCAATGAACTAATATATAGAGATTGATATACTAGGGTTGTTCTTTACTGAGAGGCATTTAATTTTATCAGGTGGAGCCATCTCAATTAGCATTTGTGGTCAAAGACTTTTCAAGTCTAAGGTCCTGTTGCTTTAAAATGTTTACACTGTAAATATAAACAATAAAAGAAATCAACAGGCAAAGTTTTGTCATGGTACCCATGTCTAACTTAATTTAAATAAAAAAATAGGCATCAATATTTGAAGATCAAAGCAGGATTTTGGACAAGGCTGAGTTGATTAAAAATAAGAGAGAAGAATGAATTAATTTGAAGTGAGAAAAAGCTTGGCTGAATGTAAAACCACAAATCATCTTGATGGCTAGGCTAAGCAGAGAGAATAAGAATGTGTGCAGAGAAGCTTTAAAGGTAATGGAAATTTGTAAAAGATTGAAGGTAACAAAAATAGATTGGATGGATGTGACTAACAGAAAGCTATGGCTATAAATGTTTGGAGCCCTTGGTGTGAAATTGCATAACAAATATCCATGAATTTGAAAAATAGTTCAAAATAAGGTATTCATTATTGAAAGGGATTAGACCAATACCTACTAAATGCCAGTGTGTCATACATTATCCAAAGTACTTGGGATACACTTGTGTCATGCTGCTGTTGTCATACTGAGTTTCTTTCTTCCTTTTTTTTTTTAAGATTACTTATTATCTGAGAGAGAGAGAGAGAGAGTGTAAGAGAGTAGGCGAGGGGCAGAGGGAGACAGAGAAACTTAAGCAGACTCCATGCTGAGCATGGACCCTGATGTAGGCTCGATCTCATGACCCTGAGATCACTACCTGAGCCGAAACCAAGACTTACCCACTTAGCCACTTAACTGACTGTGCCACTCAGGCACCCCCCCCCCAAAGCTGAGTTTATAGTAGAGGATGGAGATAGTCAATAATATTTAAAAAAAATAATATTAGAATAATGGAGACAGAAGTGGTGAAAGCAAAGAAAAAAATTTTTTTAAACATTTTATTTATCTATTTGACAGAGATAAAGCAAGAGAAGGAACACAAGCAGGGGGAGTGGGAGAGGGAGAAACAGGCTTCCTGCTGAGCAGAGAGCCCGATGCGGGGCTCGGAGGTGATGCTATAAACCAAGAGATGATGGTGACTTGAACACCAAATGTAATGTGGTATCCTAGATAGGATCCTGGAACAGAAAAAGGACATTAGATAAAGACTAAGGAAATTTGAATAAAGTATGGACTTTAGTTAATAATAATGTATCAGTATATATTCATTAATTGCAAAAATGTGCCATATTAATGTAGTATTTTAGTAATAGAGGAAATTATGCATAAGGTTGGAGGGTATATAGGAAGAACTCTGCTCAGTTTTTTTACACATTTAAACCTGTTCGGGGCCCCTGCGTGGCTCAACTGGTTAAGCGTCTGCCTTCGGCTCAAGTCATGATCCCAGGTGGGACTGAGTCCCACATCAGGTGCCCCTGCTCTGCGGGGAGCCTGCTTCTCCCTCTGCCTCTGCCTGCCACTCCCCTTGCTTGTGCTCTCTCTCTCTCTCTGTGTCAAATAAATAAATAAAATCTTAAAAAAGAAAACTTCAAAAATTAAGGCTATTATCAATAAAAATAATATAATAATTTAAAAATAGTAGTGAATATATGCTTATTCTTGTCTTTGCTGTCCTCTATATGTTTATTTTTTTCCATTTCACTACTTTGCTTTGCTAATTGTGGTCTTTTGGCCTCTGGTCATCATTTTCTATAGGTCACTTTTTTTTTTTTTTAATCAGTGCATCTCAGTGGTTTTTATAATGTAACAACGGCTGTCTACATTTATTTAGAACTTTTTTTTCTATTATTTATTCTACTATCCCTCCTGCCCCAATCTATTGAATCTGCTTATTTTAGCATTCCTACAAGAGGGATACTTTGTTGTTGTTGTTATTTATTCCTCAATGCTTTTTAAGTAGTAATGTTACATCTTCTCCCATCCAAGCACTAACAAGGCCTGACCCTGCTTAGCTTTCTTTTTCTTTCTTTATTTTTTTCATTAACATATAATGTATTATTTGTTTCAGGCATACAGGTCTGTGATTCTTCAGTCTCACAATAGCACATACCTTCCCCAATGTCCATCACCCAGCCACCCCATCCCTCCCACCCCGCCTCCACTCCAGCAATAAACTCCTCAGTTTATTTCCTGAGATTAAGATTATGGTTTGTCTCCCTCTCTGGTTTCATCTTGTTTCAGTTTTCCCTCCCTTCTCCTATGATGCTCTGTCTTGATTCTCAAATTCCTCATATCAGTGAGATCATATGATATTTGTCTTTCTCTGATTGACTTATTTCACTTAGCATAATACCCTCTAGTTCCATCCATGTCATTGCAACTGGCAAGATTTCATTTTTTGATGGCTGCATAATATTCCATTGTGTGTGTGTGTGTGTGTGTGTGTGTGTGTGTATATATAAATATAGATATAGATATAGATATAGATATAGATATAGATCACATTTTCTTTATCCAATCATCTATTGATAGACATCTAGGCTTTTTCATTGTTTGGCCATTTGGACGTCTTCTTTGCAGAAATGTCTGTTCATGGCTTCTGCCCATTTTTTGGTTGGATTATTTGTTCTTTGGGTGTTGAGTTTGATATGTTCTTTATAGATTTTGGATACTAGTCCCTTATCTGTCATTTGCAAATATCTTTTCCCATCCTGTTGGTTGTCTTTTGGTTTTGTTGACTGTTCCCTTTGCTGTGCAAAAGCTTTTTATCTTGATGAAGTCCCAATAGTTCATTTTTGCCCTTGCTTCCCTTAGCTTGGTGATGTTTCTAGGAAGACGTTGCTGTGGCTGAGGTCAAAAAGTTTGCTGCCTGTGTTCTCCTGAAGAATTTTGATGGATTCCTGTCTCACATTTAGATTTTTCATCCATTTTGAGTCTATTTTTGTGTGTGGTGTAAGGAAATGGTCCAGTTTCATTCTTCTGCATGTGGCTGTCCAATTTTCCCAACACCATTTGTTGAAGAGACTGTCTTTTTGCCATTGGACATTCTTTCCTGCTTTGTCCAAGATCAGTTGACCATAGAGTTGAAGGTCCCTTTCTGGGCTCTCTATTCTGTTCCATTGATCTATGTGTCTGTTTTTGTGCCAGTACCATACTGTCTTGTTGATGACAGCTTTGCGATAGAGCTTGAAGTCCGGAATTGTGATGCCACCAGCTTTGCTTTTCTTTTTCAAGATTCCTCTGGCTATTTGGGGTCTTTTCTGGTTCCATACAAATTTTAGGATTATTTGACCCATTTCTTTGAAAAAAGTTGCTGGTATTTTGATAGGGATTGCATTGAATGTGTAGATAGCTTTAGTAGCATAGACATTTTCATAATATTTGTTCTGCCAATCCATGAGCATGGAAGATTTTTCCATTTCTTTGTCTCTTCCTCAGTTTCTTTCATGAGTGTTCTATAGTTTTCTGAGTACAGATTCTTTGCCTCTTTGGTTAGATTTATTCCTAGGTATCTTATGGTTTGGGGTGCAATTGTAAATGGGATCGACTCCTTAATTTCTCTTTCTCTGTCTTGTTGTTGGTGTATGGAAATGCCACTGATTTCTGTGCATTGATTTTATATCCTGCCATTTTACTGAATTCTTGTAAGAGTTCTAGCAGTTTTGGGGTGGAGTCTTTTGGGTTTTCCACATAAAGTATCATATCACCTCCTGCTTAGCTTTCAAGATCGGGTGACATCAAGAGCATTCAGGGTGGTACAGGTCTAGGCTGTGATGTTCCAACTTCTGTCTTTATAATTTTCCTCTATTTTAAGAGATTTAATTTATTTGATAATGAATATAAAAATACTTAATACTTATTCATGTGTAGTTTACTTTTAGTCCACCCATTGACAATTGTTATGGCAATAATCTTTTAATTTTAGAAATTTACTATTTTGGTTTCACCCTGTTAAATGCAAATTGCTACCTTCTCTGCACTCTTACCAGAGCTATTGAATTAGATGAGGAAAAGCCCATAGTTGTGCAGATTTTTATCAATTTGAATAGGTGACAACAGACTGAATTAAAAATCCTACATATTTTGAGGGCCTGGTCTTTGAATGTAAAGGAGTCAAACTCTCCAAAACAAGATCCCTTTTAGAATCTGTTTGGTGGGAACATAGAAATGGAAATATAATGTTTCTACTTCCCTATTCTGTTTTCTTCACTAGTTAATAATAGGATTATTTAATAATTAATTCTACCACTCCACTATTCCACTCTCTTGAACTTGTGTTGGGTAATATTTACATGCTTCTGTTATAAAACTTAACCAATTATATTACAATGTCTGTTTAACATTTTTTTTTCTCTATGTTAAAAACATTTTGAGTGAAAAGTTTGTCAAAAACCCAGAAACAGAAAAATTAAAACCACCAAATCCACAAACAATATTTAGTAAGAGTTTATTTTGTATGTAAGAACAGTTCATAAACTGGGAGCTTTCAAAAATACAAACTGACATGAAGTTCAGAAGCATGAAGTTACAGAATGGTTTATAAAGTATAAATCAGGAAGTTATTTAACCTTTACAGTGATTGGTTAATGCAATGGGGGTTTCCTGACAGCAACGGATTGGTTAAAAGTGATTATCTCATGCCATTTTTAGGAAGATGACTTAAGTTTCTTTTATGATTATGAGAGGCATTTACCAGAAATAACTGAAGTTAAGTTTTGCTTATGTTCATGAGGTAAGCTAGATTTAATTTTGCTTACTTGGCTTAAACGTTTTGTCTGCTAAGGGAATTCTGCTCTGTCTCTATTTTGTATTTAATTTAACATGTTGTAAAGTCTTCCTAGAGTAGACTCCTTTTTTTATTCTTTTTAATAACAATGTGATGGCAATTTCTAAAAGCTAAAAAAGAACAAATTTAAGTATTCCATAGACTTTTATTAAAATGTTATTAGTGCTTTTTCCCATGCTTCGACATTTAAGTGAGGTTTTCAATCACTTGGATACGCCTACATACAAGTAGTGCTGATTATTCGATAATCTGATACCTTGACATATAATCAAATAATAATTTTGATACCTCTCTAGCTAACACAAAGCAAAACACAGTTTGACTAAATTCCGTAATGGTTTCCAAATACCTGCCTACAGAGCATAGTAAAGCATTGAGTACACTCTCTCTACTAGGATACCAGTCATATATAATTTTTAGACTGCTTTGCGGGAGCAGGAATACTCTTGCCAGGTATCAGATCTGAGAGAGCCAGATTATATATGATTATATGTCAGCAATTGCTTTGGATAGTGCTGACAGGCTTCCCCATAAGAACAGGAATTGGCCACCTGGGTGGCTCAGTTGGTTAAGTATCCGACTTTTTTTTTTTTAAGATTTATTTATATATTTATTTGACAGAGAGAGGGAACACAAGCAGGGAAGTGGGAAAGGGAGAAGCAGGCTCCCACTGAGCAGGGAGCCCAGTGCGGGGCTGGATCCCAGGACCCCAGGACCCCAGGATCCCGGGACCACGACCTGAGCCAAAGACAGATTCCCAAGGACTGAACCACCCAGGCATCCCTGAGTATCCAACTCTTGATCCCGGCTCAGGTCATGATCTCAGGGTCTTGAGATAAAGCCCGGAGTCGGAGTCGGGCTCCCTGCTAAGCGAGGAGCATGCCTGAGATTTTTTTTTTCTCTCCTTCTGCCTCTGACCCTCCCCTCTCACTTTCTCAAAAATAAATAAATAAATGAATAAACAAACAAACAAATAAATAAATAAATTGAAAAAATCCTAAAAAAAAGAATCAGGAATTGGAATCAACCATTTTTTTCTATATTATTAAGCAGCATTCAGACATAGGCATCAATACATATTTTGTTGATTGAATAAATAAATGTCTAAAAAATTGACTATTACAAGCTGGACAACATCCATGGGTTACAAAGTTTTCCCCTTTACAAGGTAATTCATGATATTTTACAGATTTTTTTGCATGCATATTTAAGCCTATGATCATATTGAATAAAACAGATATATAGATAACAAACTCTCGCTAATTCCAATGCAAAGCTATTAAATTTTATTAAGCATATTTGAAATTCAGTGTTATTTCAGAATGATTAAATTGATTCAAACTCTTAAATCATCAAATTTTTATTAAATAGTTCAAATTATGAGTCTTCCTAATGTTCACGATTTAATTTTTCCAGTTTTAGAATTTTAAACAAGGGTGTGAAATTTCATGAAATAGTAACAAATTTATAGTTCAAAATGGACTTTATAAAAATGTTTTTTTAAACAGAATTATATTGTTATTTGATTTATCACACGTATATTTGATATAGCACAAATATATTGTTATTTATGTGATATTTATCTTCTTTGACTGCTCTAACTGGGTACCTCAGGGACCTGATTATGTTTTAGAGATAGCACTAAGGGGAAATCCAGATTGGGATAGAACTATTTGGGCATCTATACTCCCATTCAGTTTTTAACTTTGTGAAAGAAATTTGAGTCCTTGGGGACTAAATGTATTAATCATACATTTTAGAAAACTATATAAATATCTGAAATTTGTTCATATCTTATACTACCAAAGTAATACAAAATTAGGAAAATATTTTACATAATATAAAACTGGTCTCTGATTTTCTAGATTTCAAATGCATACTAAATTAAGTATCTGGAATAGCTCTCTTTTTTAAATTATTTTTTAAATAACAAATTTAATGAGTTATATCCAGTTTAAACAAAATATATATGATTTTCTTCTCTGAAAAGGTTTTTATTATTTCTTTATTTTATCCTTGGACTTTACCTTGTATATTATAATTTGTGTTCTTAAACTTCCTTTTGCCATGTTTTCATTTAAAGCAACATTTGCCTCAGGAATATAGATTATCTATCATGTATACAGAAGTTATCTGACTACCTAATTTATTAGTGTGAGAACAAAATGCATTAATCTGGTTGTTTAGCTTATCAATTAAAATTCTTGTGGTTGTTAGGATCAAAAAATATCAGAAGAGAGACTATTCACTTTAGTAAACTGTGTAAATTGACATTTCAATACAAGCATAATATAATTTTTAATCAATTAATTTCTTTGATTATTCAAACTAAGCCATTTTTCACCTTTGCAGCTGCTATGAACAATAGCAATGTATTGCCACAACAGATTTCCTATAGTGGAATTTGCATTTTCACTCCAATGAGAAAGTAGTCTTTCATGTTATTCTTCCTACTAAGCTACTGGCTATTTTGATAGCTTGGAGTTACCTAATGACCAATCTCTAGGTAGGTGACATACTTTCTCATTTATAGAATTGTTTCTCAATCATTTTTAGTTTAACAGCGTAGACACTTCTTAAAACATTTCTGCATGCAACATTTGACTGTGATTAATTTTATTATTAAAATCTTTTCACGGATTATATTATTTCCAGTTTATAATTAAGTGATATAATTATCACTTAATTATAAACTGGATACAAAGACAATCTAATTAATTAATTAATTAATTAATATTGAAGTGTAGTTGACTTGCAACGTTGTATTAGTTTCAGATGTACAACATAATGATTTGGTAATTCTATACATTACATAATTCACACCATGAAAACTGTGACATATTTATTTTTAAAATTTTAATATTTTTGGTATTTGGCTGAATACAAAAAACTGCATCACTTTTTTTTTTAAAGATTTTATTTTTATTATTTATTTGAGAGAGAGAGAATGAGAGAGAGAGAGAGCATGAGAGGGAAGAGGGTCAGAGGGAGAAGCAGACTCCCTGCCGAGCAGGGAGCCCAATGTGGGACTCGATCCCGGGACTCCAGGATCATGACCTGAGCCCAAGGCAGTCGCTTAACCAACTGAGCCACCCAGGCGCCCCTGCGTCACTTTTTATATTTTTGTGATGCACATCTAATTGGTTCAGATCTGTGAATGGTGTTTATCCCTTAGAAATGTTCAAAATGAAATTTCTTTACAGCACCTTCCTTATACTCAAAAGCGACTTAGAACTGCTTTTGTGAAAATGCATTATGGTCTTATATAACTTTAGTGATTACATCATAAACAATTTAAGTAAGGGATACTACTCCTCAGAAGTCAATCTTTCTTTGTAGTTGATACGATAATAGCTAACACTTTTATAGCCCTTACTACGTGCCAAACATTTCTAAGTGCTTTAAATATTTTAACATATTTAATCTTTTAACATATTTAATCTTCTTAATGGCTGTATGAGTTAGTTACCCTTTGAAGTTGAGCAAACTGAAGGACAAAGAGCTTAAGTAACTTCCACAGTATTACAGAGTTAAAGAGGTGAAAAACAGGATTCTAACCCAAATATTTTAGCTCTTCTTTCTTGAATTTTGCTCTTAGTTGTGAGACTGTGCTAACATTTTGTTTCCCTGTCTCATCATATTTCAGTCCATTATCTCACTGGGATAGAGAAAGCAAAGAAATCCACCATACAATTTTCTAATTTTATTTTTTATTTATTTTTATTTTATTTATTTATTTTTTAAAGATTTTATTTATTTAACAGAGAGAGACACAGCAAGAGAGGGAACACAAGCAGGGGGAGTGGGAGAGGGAGTAACAGGCTTCCCGAGGAGCAGGGAGCCCGATGCAGGGCTCAATCCCAGGACCCTGGGATCATGACCTGAGCCGAAGGCAGACGCTTAAGGACTGAGCCACCCAGGTGCCCCAATTTTCTAATTTTAGGTAAGGAAAGTTTGATTTTTTGGTGTTTTAATAATGAAGGAATTTAGAAATTCTGGAAGATGAGGTTAAGATTAGAGGTCTATGTACTCAAAGACAAATGTTTGCCAAGAATTTTAAACTCTGGAGGAAAAAAGGATTAAAACAAACAAACAAACTATGAAAGTGTTAAAGCTAGAAGGAATTTACTGATAGTGAAGAGTTTGGGAGCTACTATGGATTGGTATGTTTCAAGGAATGGAAAAACAAATTCAGTAAACAAGTAAACACCTAGAATTATATACTTAAACACAATTTGAGGGAAATCAATCAACACTGTATTTAAAGATACATCCTATAAAGAGAATAATGTACTTTTGTATGCATTAATGTGTATATTGAAATAATTGTCACTATATGTGTATATTTAAATCAAGCACATTCACATATGTATATGTATAATATATAGCAAACATTCTTCATCCAGCAATATGATCAAAATTTGATGTAATCACAGTGAAAATTTTCATCCAGATGAATTCTTATAAAAATTCCTACAATTAAGTATTTAAGTAGTTTGTTAATTCCTACATACTTCCACATTTTAGCTAAAGTAGTATTCTACATTAAACTTTAATATAGGATTACTTTTAGGATGAAGATATCCTGAAGGAACTTGAACATAGTAAAAATTGAATCAATAGTTAGTCCTTGATAAAATTATGTAATTCATGTAAAATAATTTTTCTTTAAAATATCAATATATCCAGATATGATTAAATTCTTCAGAAGCAGTTTGAAATAGGTCATTATTTTTATTTACATTATTAGCTTAGTTGGTTTCCATTTGTCTCCAAATATTCACTTTTTATGTGTAGCGTTGTATTCAATGAGAAGGCAAAAACCACAATAGTTATTTTAGCTTAGACATTTAATATTGGCAGTTCTTAACTTGATATTAAATTCTGAGTTAGGTATCTATAAAAGTAAATAGATATGATTAAGCTGCCCCTCAGCATTGGGGGAACCAAAGGGAGGAGATGGGGATTGTTAAAACACTGAAGCTTGGAAGAAGGGCCAAACCTGGAATTCAGATCTGTGAGGTGCTGTATCTGTGCTTAGAAAAGGGGCTCCGTGGTCCTGAGATCTAGACTTCTTAGATGGTCCTCATATAAAAAGGTGGGGGTCTAGGTCCTCTTCCTCTGCATCATCATCAGACCAGTCACCAAGAGAACGTATCAAAAGTGATGCTGTATAATTTCTGATGCTAGGTCTGAAAATCTTACTTCCCCCTGCTCCTGTTGGAGCACTTGTGGGGAAGTTATCTGTCATGTAAAAGATTGTTCCAAGACTGCCATGGTGAAGAGGCCACTTATATTCACTGTTGAACTTCCACCTGAGAGCCAACATCAAGTGATAGCAATGGAAATGAGACATCCTGGGTTATGGCCCAATATTTCCATGAGATGATCATATGACTGCAGGCTTGCCTTAGTCCAGAGTTGACTGCAGTTGCACAGGGGACCCTACATTGAGCCCATAGAGAGTCCCCGACTTACTAATTCCTTATCTTAAAAAAGGCAATTCTTTGCCACAGTATTTTTGGGAGTATTTTTTGTAATGCAGGAATAATAACTAGAACAGAAAACAACAATAAGCCTCCAAGAAAGTAGAAGTCCCTTCCTCCTCCCCTAAACTTGTAGTCTTAGTGCCCACTGTTGGCAGTGCCTGGCTGAGTGGTAGCTGGCAAAGCAGAAATGTATTTTGCAGTTTTAGGTTCTGCATCACAAAATAGAGTGCAAAATAACGGTTTCAGAGCTGAGAGATAATATCTTAATAAATGGTGCACAATATTTATGTAAAGGATGAGTAGCATTTCAGGCTAAAACTAAAATTATAATAAAATTAGATAATATTTACAATATTAATTTTGGAGGTCTTTGGAAATGATTCCAACATAGTAAAGTAGGATATGTGCTTGAGAAATGGCACATGAACTGATATCAAGTGGAAATAATCTGCTTAATAGAATCACATACATTGAGATGTAGCCATCTTTAGAATTAATCTCCATCTCTGTTACCAGTCTTGTGAATAATAATTAACTAATTATAATCTCATATTGTCATTAAAAGGACTAAAACACATTTAGACTGCCTCTTTTTGCTCTTGATAATCAGGCCACATCAGCAACATAACTCCTTGAGTTAAAAGTAAAAAATAGCAAAAATCAGAACCAGGACAGGTTATTTCTTATTTTCACCATGCTATTTCCTTCTTAGACAGTGGTAATTATACTGTATTTGATCTTATGCATATTATTTTCATTACTGGAAATTAAAATTATTACTACTAATACTATTATAATAGTTGCAAATTCCTTAAGTTCTTACGCTTAAATGAGTAAGGAGTAGAGTATATATCTAGAAAATAATAATATTTGAGTAAGGGTTTTTGCAATATTAAAATATCTTTCTGTTAAATCTCATCTACTTTTTTTAAAAAATAACTTTTCATTATTCATCTTATTACTTGTGAACCAGCTATTCCTAATTTCCCTATACAGAGCATTCTGAGTACCTACCTTATTTTTTATCTCACTAATTAAGCTCTATTTTGATTCTTTACCTTGACTATATATTTGAGATATCCAGTATTTTCCACTTACAAACTTGGCATCTTATCTTAAGTGACATTCACTATTTTTTTCTTTGGTTTATACTACAACAGAACTTCCCTAATGCTAAAACATACTATTTAATGCTTATAATTTATTTCTTAAAAAACTCATTGGGAAACTGTTTCTATAAAATTTCCTCTAGTACCATAAATTGAATACATAGATAAAGTCATTTGAAATAAAGATTTTAATATTCAATAGCAAAGAATCGTAAGAAATATGTGTCTGGAATGCTATCGCGACAGCCTGATTGGAAAGCATAATGGGATTTGAATTCAAATTTATTGAACATTCAGGAGTGTCTGTATGTGCTATAAATTTATATCACCTGTAACTCCAAAAAATGTGGATTAAAACGTACCAAGAAACCAATTCTCCCAAGAATTATTGAAGGAAGTCTATACTTTTCAACTTCTTAATATGCCTTGGAACTTCTGAAGATGATTAATATGTTGAGTGTTCCTTTTGTGCTATGGATTACATATTTTTTAATTAATAATCCATACAAATCTTATTAACTAACTGTTATTATTCTGGTTTTAAGTTGAGAAAAATGAAATATTATTAAGGTTGCAAAGTTTCCTATTGTAACTCATTTAGCACAAAAAATTGATAGATTCTAAGATTGGGGTACATAGAGAATTAATCAAAGTAAATTACACAACAAGCTCAATTGATGATAGGTAACATAATGGTATTTTTATTTGTTTACTTGTTTTATTTTTTTGTTACTTTTTCAATTTGAGACCAATAATAGCATGCAAATAACAATAAATAATAAATATCAGGATAAAATATTTTCTGCTTACAGAAGGAAAATAAAAGGGTGGAAGATGACTGTTTATTATTTCTAACAGAGTGAACAAAATAATCTATATGGGAACAAAATTTCCTTATGACTAAGTTGTTAAAAAATTTAAAAACAATTTCTCACATGGAGCTGCATTTAGGAAGCACAATATGATATGGAAGGGGTATATACATATATCAGTTAATTAATGATACAACATTAAATGATGTAGAGAAGGCAACAAGGTAGCCAGCCACAGTTTAATGAATGGATGCTAGCAAATGGAACGGCAAGAAGCGTGAGCATCATTGTATGCGCAACAATCAACCCTGCCTCCAAGATTCAAGGGGGCAACATGCATTACATGTCTTTATTCATGCTGTGCTAGCATTCTGTGATTCCTTACTTTGATTAATCCACTGGCATTAGAAGGTAACTGAGAAGGTGTTTCAGTTCATATTTTTAAGCAAAATAGGAGCCATTCTCAGGAATTTGCCTCAGAGCCAAAAATAAAAGTAATGGTGGTAGCTAATTACTCCTAAGTTTTGCACTGCTTTTAAGGACTTATTAAATTTTTTAGTATGATTTGCTCCAGGTTTTGGTTGGCAGTTTGACTTTGATTATATATTTTCCACTTATGGATTGGAAATTAGTGTGGTGAATACTATAAATTTTCTGTGAACATATTTCAAAATTAAATTGGATTCTTTCTTTTAGCCATATCACCTCTTACTGCAATATATTTGACATGGTTGCTAAACAGACTGACATTTAGTATAGAATATTTCTGTGTGTCTCTATGACCAAATATTTATTTGTCAATTATTGTCCTGCACATCAAAATTTCAAAAATTTTACTTATTATGTGTCAATAAATCTGTCTGCCCAACATTTCAGAACTATGTCATTTATTACAATTATCAGTGATGATGTGATTTTGTCAGACTCTTGAGAAGCTATCTGTTAAGTGAGATATGTGAGGAAGAGCTATGAAAAGGCCGCTAGCAAAATAATTAGTGGACTTATGAGAGCTACTATGAGAATGAAGCATGTTCATTTCCATGTGCCAATGATTCAGTTAAGATAAACACACAAAGTCCTATTATATATAGAACATCAGCATGTATTTTTAAATTACCCTTATTAAGCCACTGCAAGAACAAACATTAAATCTCAAATGTGTTTATTCATGCCACACCAGGTAATAGTTACTAAACAAAAAACAGCAGCTCTTGATTCTCCAAAGTACATCATATTGACAAATGTTCCTCTTATTTAAACAGTTAACTATATTTCTTTGTTATACAAAGCCTAAAAAAGATTAAATTGAGGAATACTTGCATTAAATAATAATAGGAATATATTTGGTATGATAATTTATATGCCATTATATCATTTACATCTGCTTAAACTATGAAGCAGATAGAAATATATACTGTGAAATAATGTAGAGCTAAAATACAGTAATATATTTTCATGTTCAATAGACTGTGATGGCATTTTTGTTTAATTCATTTGGTCGTAGCAGAATTGAATAGACAATTTCAGCCATTTAGAAACTTTCCATTTGCTTTATTGTAAAAATTGCCTAAAGAAGGAAAATGAGCAAAATAATGGGTTTTATTTTTTGGTTACATAATATAGGTTTGAATTTTTCTCAAAAGGACAAAAATCAAAAAAGAAATACAATATTTTATTATAACATTTAGTTGTATGTGATTGTATTATTTTCTCTTTAGAAATGTATTAACAATTACATCATTTATCAGCAAATTAATTTTGAGTGCCACAGGTGCATAAATTGTTCTCACGGTTAGGGTATTGGGTCCAGAAGAAATATGGACTACACTCACAGTAAACTTACAATATATGGGTTTCCAAGAAATGCACATCTGAGTTTTTTATTTCAGTCTCCTTGACTCTTTACTAATGCATATGTTTCAGTGTTCCAAGACCACTCTTGAAAGCATTCTCTTTTAATTTACTTCTTATTCACTATGCTGCCTCATTTTTTAATGTTGGACACATAGATATATGTACTAGATCTACCTACAGCTTGTTTAGGGTCAGTGTCTGTCTTGATTGGGCAAGAATTTTGAATATTTCCCTATGAATCCTATATAGTTGATAGAATCAAGTGGTTGAAATGGTCATTTCAGATTATTCCATTGAAAACACTTAATGATATGTGAGCATTATAATAAACATAGAAAAATAATGTTCATATAATCTTAATGATTATAATGAGAGCAAGTATTGTTCTAGTAGAACCATAATAATTTTATTTTTGAGATTTTATAAGATTTCACCTGTACGACATTGTAGAAAAGGCAAAATTACAGAGACAGTAAAGATCAGTGCTTTCCAGGGATTGGAGCGTGGGGAGACGGATGAATTCGTGGAGCACAGAGGATTTTTAGAGCATTCACACAACTCTTCATGCTAGGATAATGACAGATACATGTCATTATACATTAGTCCAAACCCAGAGAATATACAACAGTAAGAACGATACCTAATTTCAATTATGGCCTCTGAGTGATAATAATGTATCCAAATAGGTTCACTAATTGTAACAAATGCACTATTCTGTTGGGGGATATACCATTCTGGAGGAGGCACTGTATAATGGAAACAGTGGTTGCCTAAGAAATCTCTCCACTTTCTGATCAGTTGTGCTGTGAATTTAAAACTGCTCAAAAGTGTATTGAAACAAAGAGGATCCTATACATTTATTTCATACTGGGTCCCACAAATCTGTAGTTCAGGCCATCATACTAATAAAGGGTGACCCAGGACGATAGCACCTAGAGTAGAGATCAATTATTCTACATCAGAGCAGGAGGACAGATGTGGAACTGCAAGGGTCCTTTCCCTAAAGTGAAGGAAAAAAATCTTATTATTTGGTACGCTTGACTATATAGGGAACATTGAGTTCTGTCAGAAAGTAAAAGGGTGAATAAATGTTAGTTATTTATTTAAAAAATAAAAAAGAGATAATGTTAACTGTAGGAAAGACAAATGTTATTTCATTTGTTGTACAAATGAAAGAAATATAACCATGGTTCCTGACATTCTTGCTACAAAGGATGGTCAGAGGGTCAGTGGCAGTGGCATCATTTGAGATATTTTTAGATATCCAGTATCTCAAGTCTCAGTAAAGATTTACTGGTCAGAATCTTCAAAAGTGCACCAGGAAAATCTTGTCAAAATGTAAACTTTGATTCAAATTTTAAGGATATACCCCAACTGAAAACCTGTCAGATGAGGCTGATGCTGCTGTCTGCTCTTAGCACTAGTCAACATTTCTCAGCTGTTAACCATATGTTTATGGATAGACACAGAAACATAAACAAGCATTGACTTTACTCTGTGGCAAACAATACTGGCAGGTTAAATAGAGGGGAAAATGCATGAGTGGGTGTGGTGTAAAAGAGTTTATGTCTTATTTTGCACAGGAGAACATCAATCAATTATTTCTAAAATTAAAAAAACCTGTTTATTCAAATTAAGACCAATTATTGCATGAAATATTAACATAGCCATCTTGAAGACTTGATCAAATTTCAGTACAAGAGTTCAAAAATTACCTCCTCTGTATTTACCATTATTTCAACCTATGAAAGTTTTGCCATTGAAATTTATGAAAAAGAAAGTTTTGCAAATTAATAAGAAGACATGTTTGAAAACACAGTTTGGTTGCATCTTCTAGATTACAATATAAATAATGAAAATTCTATGTTATGCTGTATATTTTGGATTTTCTAGAAAGAAAGAACCAGTTAAAAAGACAATCTGATTTTCGAAGCATATATATAATAAAACAATTATTGGACCATTATGTCTGATTAAAACAAAGTGTGAATGCTGGGATCCATCTATACTAATAATAAAAGGACATACCCCAGTATTATAAGTAGTCTTGGTTGAAAGAGTATTAAATTTTAATTTGAATAAAATTAGATAATGTGTAGTTATGTTTGATCATCAAAAAATATATTTTTTAAAATTTATTTTCGTTATATTGTAAAGGGAAAAATATTAAAATAGTTTAAACAAAATAAGTTTCCTCCTTATTTTCAATTCTCTGGCTTTTCCAGAGATATCCAAACATGTGTAACTTCTTTTGCTTGGCAAGAGAATAAGCAAAATTATAGTATGTTTTAAAACAAAGTTTTGTGTTGGTACAAATCCAAATTTTTGTGAAGTTCCAGACATTTCAAATTAGATATTCTTTAAACAATAATAACAACAACAGCAAATAAAAACAAGAGCAACAAAAATCCACATGGTCCTGAATGGAGCAATAAAATATTTCCTTTCAGGTTTGTTTGCTTTATACATCCATTAGCAAAACTCTTACCACACAAGAAGCACAATGCTGTTTTTATCCCTTTGTGCTAAGCAATGAAAGTAAAACTGAAAGATACACAATTTTCACTCTACATTCTTTCTTTGACATTTTCTACATTAAGCTAAGATGAATGTAAACAAAGACAGATGTCCATAATCATAATGTCAAAATATGTTTTCATTAATTCTTCTCAAAGGGAAATTATATTGCCCATTATAGTGTGGGATGATGAAAAGTATACATTCCTTGAACATGACCTGTAAAATCCCATGGGCTCCAACATTCTTTGAAATGAAGCACTATCTTTACAAGATGACTTCATATAAATAGTTTGACAGAGGAAGTTTTCCAAAATAAGTGATGAGACTTTTTTTTTAAATAAAGTTTGGACCTAGTCACTGGCTCTGCAGATAATCTGCTGACAACTCAGGAACCCAAAGAATTCTGCATCAATACAAATAGTTTACAATAAAGACATTTGTAGGGTATAGTTATTGTAGAGATGTTCAGATTTGTGAGTCCTAAATCTTAGAATACTTCACATGAGTCTATAAATAAATTTCTAGTGAAAAGCATACTTTGTAATTTTGTAGTTGTTGATATTACTGTAACTATTATTTTTCAGTAAAACATGGGAAAATGGGACCCTTAATGTTTAATAAATATCTATTATCTGCTATATTCTCAGGCTTTGCTTATAATAATTTTCAATAATCATAATGAATTAGTTAATTGTATAAAACTACCAAAAGTGACCCAGATATCACTGTTATTCATATCAATAACTAGTTATCAGGCCTTTATTCCCCAACCTGTGTGCTACAAAATCCCTCTGAGCTGTTGTTCTGGAGTCTATGGAACAAGTACTCTTATATAAGTCCAACTGTACCTCCTCACCTCATAGCCACACCATGTCCTTTGTTGCCAGGACTCTCCATGACAACACAAATTCAGCACATGCCATTACACTCCATTAGTATCACTAAAGCTCTACACCTTTGTCAGTTGTGGTAAAAGGTTTTCACAGAGCTGTGTCACACATGGCCATCTGTGCCCTCAGCAACAGTTTATTCCAAGACCAGCTACCTGAAACCATCTAGCAAGAAAGAGGAGATACTAGAAATAGCACTAGAGGAGGGGAATGGGGAGATACGAACCAATCACGAATCACATAATCATGCTATTTATCTATTTACTTCTATTTAGTATTTAAGGGAAGCATGAGTTAAAGTATAAAATTAACATATAATTTTTAATTATGAAAATAACACTTGGAGTGCCGGGATGGCTCAGCTGGTTAAACGTCCAACTCTTGATTTCAGCTCAGGTCATGATCTCAGGGTCATGGGATTGAGCCCCAAGTGCTGGATGTGGAGCCTGCTTAAGATTTTCTCTCCCTCTCACTCTGCCCTTCTACCTCACTTGTGCACTCTTTCTATCTCTCAAAAAAAAAAAAAAAAAAAGAAAGAAAAGAAAAGAAAAAAGAAATGAACATTTGTTAACAATGTTCATGTTAATTGCTGAGACAATATATTATTGTAACCCATATAGACTTACCCAGCTATATAGAGTTGTCTTAATGAAATTATCTTTCCAAAATTGGTTTCCAATTATGTTGAGCCATAATAATAACGAATTTGTCTTTCTCTTCTAGAATATTTTCTCCATAGTCTTGTTTCTCCTAATGTTCCAAAAGAAGAAAAATATAAATTTCAAAAACGTCTCTCAGAATCAAGTGACAATAAAGACAAAAATCAAACTCTCCTTTGAAATGTGAGAATCACTATTTTATTTGCTACCTGAGGCAATATTTTCTATTTGTTTCTTAACAAAACAAGTACACAGTTTTAATTAATGAGTGTATCACACTATGAACCATCAATTTAGACACAGTTTTTTGCTTATTAAAAAGGGGGGATAATAAAGTATTCATGAGCTTAATTTTTAAGGAACTTTTAGGCTTACAGAGTAGTAGTGGTGCTGGTGGTGTTTTTTTTTTAATTTTATCTTATTATGTTATGTTAATCACCATACATTACATCATTAGTTTTTAATTCATTGTTTGCATATAACACCCAGTGCTCCACGCAGAACGTGCCCTCTTTAATACCCATCACCAGGCTAACCCATCCCCCACCCCCTCCCCTCTAGAACCCTCAGTTAGTTTCTCAGAGTCCATCGTCTCTCATGGTTCGTCTCCCCCTCTGATTTCCCCCCGTCAGATAAAGGGCTAGTATCCAAAATCTATAAAGAACTTATCAAACTCAACACCCAAAGAACAAATAATCCAATCAAAAGTGGGCAGAAGATATGAACAGACATTTTTCCAAAGAAGACATCCAAATGCCCGACAGACACTGGTGGTGGTTTTGATGATGATAGTGGCAGTGTGACTTTGATACCTGCCATCAGATAAGGTAGATTTGCTGCTCATGAAGAACCTCTTCCTTTTATTCACTTTAGATTGTTGAATAGCTATTGAAGATTCCATGAACTTTTTAAAAAATGATAACATAATTGCTTCCTGATTTCTATGATATCAATAAATACACAGTAAATAAAACATTTAAAAAATACTTGTGAATGAGGTGTTCAGAAATATGCAAATTTGAATAGTATAGTGACTAGAAGTTTCTTCTAAAACTAGGATCTCTGAATTCATAAACAATTGCACCACTTACTTGCTTTGTGACTCTTGAGCAAGATACTTATCATCTATGAACTTAAATTTCACCATCTCTAAAAAGCAGATGATAATAATATCTGAAACATTGGTTTAATGATATAATTAATTAAAATGGGCCATGTGAGAGGGCCTAACCCAGTTTCAAAACATGTTAACTATTTAATTAATATTGTTGTAATTGCTGATTGTATTAATGATGTTTTGTTTTTATTGTTATTATGAAAAAATCATATGATCATATCAATGTATGCATTTGTCAAAATCCAACCTGTGCTTATAATAAAACTATCATCAAACTAACAATAGAGAACTTAAGCAATGGAGTTTGACACTTCCTCAATTTGTTAATAACATCTACAAAAAAAAATTCCTCTATAGCTAACATCATATTTAACTTGAGAAACTGGAAGCTTTCTTTTATGTATATTTATTCATTATATTCAATTAGCCAACATACAGTACATAATTAGTTTTGTTTTGTTTTGTTTTGTTTCCTCCTTAAACATAATTAGTTTTTGATGTAGTGTTCAATGATTCATTAGTCGAACCTAACACCCAGTGCTCATCACAACACATGCCCTCCTTAATACCCATCCCCTGGTTAACCCATATCCCCACCCCCTCCCTTCTATAACCCTCAGTTTGCTTCCCGGAGTCCAGAGAAACTGGAAACTTTCTAATGAATATCAGTAACAACACAAAGATGTTCACTCATTGCTCTTTTTTTTTTTTTAAAGATCTTATTGGAGAGGCACCTGGGTGGCATGATGGGTTAAGTGTCTGACTCTTGGTTTCAGTTCAGGTGTGATCTCAGGGTCATGGGATTGAGCCCCATTTCGGCCTCTGCACTCAGTGCAGAGTCTGCTTAATACTCTCTCCATCTCTTGCGGCCCTTCCCTCCACTGTCTAAAAGAAATACATAAGTCTGTTTAAAAAAAATCTTACTGGATGTCCTAGTTAATGCTATTAGACAAGAAAAGGAATAAAACTTACACAGATTTGTAAGGAGGAAATGAAATCATTTTGTTCAGAGATGACAACAGTCTGTGCAGAAAATCTCAGACAACACAAATACCCTGAAACAAATAAAGCAGTAATAGCAATACTGCAGGATACAAAGTGCATGTTTAAAAAATGAATTGCTTTCTTATATGTTATCACTAAATAAGTTGATGTTGAAATTAAAAATACAGCACCACTCATATTGCCACAAAAAATAAATACAGGACATTTTTAAAGCTTGGAGTTCAGGCCGCTGGCTGGCTGATGAACTCACAAGTGTAGATCATGTGCTACATGAGGGGCAAGCCTTTCACCAACACCATCAGGGTCTCTGGCCCAATAAGTAGTGTTTGGTTGTAATTCTTGCTACAAGTAAAAAAGAAAAAAAAAAGAAATTAAAAAAATGAAATACTTAAGCATAAATCTAACAAAATACATATGAAATATGTATGTGGAAATCTACAAAGTTCTAAAGAAGAAAGCTCACAAAATTAAAAAAAATAAAGCAAGGAATTTTCCTATTTAGTCTTTTCATGGAATAAATATTGTATGAGAAAATAAAATGAAAAAGCCATAACTTCTTTTTAGTATTCTATTTTAGAAAGCAGGAAAACCATTATTCTAGGTGAGACATGTGAAATGTACATTTTATTATCATTACAATTTTCAATTTAATGTGTTCATACATTTCCTTTTTATTACAGAAATTAGCATTAGGAAACCACTTTTCTTTAATTACTAAGTAACGCCTCAGGTAAAAAGAATTACATTTCCTGTGATAAGAGTTCAATGGGGAAAAGAAAACATTTATGCTAATAACGGTTTAAGTCTTCAATTCATAGTATTCTCACAGTCAGGAAAAATAGTTTTAAACCTTAACCAAAAATGTGAGTCATCAACAAAATCAGCAACTAAATTTTAGAACTAGAATTAACTGTATTTATAGCAAAACATGTATTTGAATATTCAAATGGGTTCTCTTTTCTCACAAATGTTTATACTCTCTTCTCTTCCATATTCTTTCCAAGCCTGAAAATCAAACCCATTGAGCCAGCCAACCATTAAAACTATTGTGTCTGATATTACTTACAGAGGAATAATTCAAAAGCACATAGCTATAACAGATTTTTGTGAGACATTGAGTTGTTGCAATAAAGGACCACTATCTGATTATTGCTTCAGGCCAATCTTTAACAAGATTTCCCAAATAACCTCCTATAGAATAGGAAAAGGAAATACTGAAAGGAATTTTATTTAGACCCCATAGCATGACATTCAATACATAGTTATCACATACTAATGCTTTTTAAATTGAATAATACATTATCAAGTGTTGTGGCTGGGGCCCATAGTTGACCAACAGGCTATTCAAATATTATTTTCTGTAAACGAAGATCTTTCCAACTGTGATGGGAACCCCTAGAGAATGTTTAGGCCCGATGCCCCTGGGGAAGGGAGCAGATAGAAACAAACAAAATAATCTTGAGTTTCTTCAGGTGATGGTTTTCTCTTTTACTGAAGCATTCTACTAGTAATCATTACTTTGTAATTTTTCACTTGCAGAAGGAACAGGTCTCATTTTACCCATTACAATAATTTTGCTTGATTAGGTTTCCAAGCGTGATGTGAATGGTAGAAATGCACAGACCAATAAAGACCAATAAAAAAAAAAAAATCCCCTGCACTGTAAGAACTGAAGGGGGCATAGACACAAATACAGAGTAAAATGTGAGCTAATGCTAGCAATATGTCATATTATTCAAGACGTTTGAATATTTCACCAAACTGCCTTAATTGGAATCCTTACTCTGCCACTTACTTAATAGTTATATGTCTTTGAGCAAGGGTATAACCTTTCTATGCCGCAGTTCCTCATTGCAGTAATGGGAATAACTGTTCCTCACTTCATAGAGATGTTGTGAATTAATGAATTAACTTGTAATGTAAGTTCTAAGAATAGTCCCTGGAACATAGTAAGTGTTTACTTTTTATGATGCTTTGGCCTGAATATAACTGAAAACCCATTAAGGCCAAAGAGAAAATACAGAGGTAAGATGAGATTCAGGTATGATTGAAATAATGATTCAGTGATAAAGTAAGACATTTATTTTTTCTTTCTTTTCTCTGTCCAAGGTGATACAGTTCTACTCACTGTAGAAGCGGCAAAAGCAGGAAGGATAGAGAGCCAAAAGTACCTGGAACTTAGAATTGCATTGGTGATACACAAAGTATACGATACTAATACTACTACTAACAAGCATTCAACCACAATGTCCGTTATAGGAGGCAGGCATAGAACACAAAAAATACATCAAGAAGGAGAAAGTATTGCACTTGTGGTTTGGGGAGTAAATTGGAAAATTGTTCTCAAAATATGAACTGAGCTTAGAAGAAAGGTCTGAGAACTTCAAAATGATGGAATAAGGGAAAGATATGATAGACATAAATGTTACAATATGCAAAATCATGTAAACCTTTAAAGCAAGTATATCTTCTCTTTAAGTCATAATTTGGATATTTTCAAGAAATAAAAGCTTAGGCATAAAGGTGTAACTGATAATTTCCTTTCCCAACTTATCCTTAGTAACAATTAGAATCAAATTGCCTTGGGGCACCTGGGTGGCTCAGTTGGTTAAACTTCGCCAAATCTTGATTTTGGCTCAGGTCATGATCTCGGGGTGTTGAGACCAAGTCCCGCGCAAAAGGCTCTCAATCTCTGCTTGAGATTCTCTCTCTCCCTCTGCCCCTCCACACCCCCATGTTCTCTATCTCTAAAATAAAAAAAAAAATCTTAAAAAGAAAATTAAGAATCAAATTGCCTTCCCATTATATATTCTTGAAGCTCCAAGACTGTACAGTGCCAAATTATGTCTTATTCTTATTTTTACAGTGTAGCTTCAACTCTCTTGTTTAGTCAAAAAGGTCATAATCACATTTTCAAGGTAATGTTAACTAGATAATGGAAGTTTGTCTTATGGATGAAATAAAGATAAGTTGTGATTTCTCTCTCTCTCTTCTGTTTCTTTACTGCTTTAATTTTTCTTTACACCTTCAATTCTATAAAGCCAAAAAACGAAAGAAAAATTATAAATCGTCATGGTATTGGTGAGGTCAAAATATTGGACCATTTTTTCATTAAACCGAAATATTTTAGTTGATTTATTTTAATCAATATTAAGCTTATTTTAGTCATATTTCAGCACATGATATTCCACCATTAATGATAACTATAGTAAAATACCATAATTTTATAATCAAATGATTAGGTTTTAATTCTTGGCCTGTAATTAATAAGTTGAATAATGTTGGCTAAATGATTTAATCTTCCTGGGTCAGCTTCCTAAAATATCAATATTTATAATGAAACCTTTCCTAACTACCTTGCAGGATTCATATGAGAATAAAGTGAATTAAATGATGTTAGTGATTGTATTATATCAATAGAATAATAATTATGCTTCAAAGCAATCCTGTTAATATAATGCCAAGAGTTTAAGATAAATATGAACGCATCTTTCTTCTCTAGATGGAAAATAAGTAACTTAGAAATTTTCAAGAAATAATTAGAAGAAACTGCTCATCTGCTGCCATGGATGGACACAGATGTCTGTTCCTACAAGAAGCAGGGCCATCTGTGTATACTGTAGCTTCATTGCTCTGTGACAACTTCCTGCTCAATGAAACACAGCTAAATCTAGAGCAAATTGAATAAGTATGTATTCATTTTCAAGCATGTTAGTCATTTATTTTGCTGTCAGGAAATGTTTTTATTTGTTGTTGTTGAGTTTCACATCCCTAGTAATTTTATTGCACATTTAAGCAAGAAATCATTAGCCACTCTTCTATATGGTTGGGTGCTTTCACAAACAAACTGAAACTTGGAAATCATGTCATATTCTATGAGTTATGTATTCTGAACAACCCCCAACCAAAGATATTCAAATGAGGATTTATTCATGCACAAAATTTTTTAAGTATAATAGTTTATACTTCAACTTAAATACATGAAAGTCTTAGTCTTTTAGAGTTCCTATTTTATAAATAACAATTATAGTAAAGGAATCTCAAAATATCTAAAGAAGATTTGTGTGGAATTCATTTTATGTTGTGGCGGTAAAAACTAGTAACATTTATAAAAGGTTAAATCTGTATTAATAGAGCTGTGAATCAATCTTCCCTCTTTTTCCCATGGATGGTTCTGTCCTGGGATGCACCACACTTTATCTCCTTGTTGATATTGACTCTCACTTCTGCCTCCTACCTCAAGGCCTTTCCAAGTACATGCTGGCAAAAAGTCAAAACATTTAAGGTTGGGAGGAATATCAAACAGCTTACTTATGTCCACTTAAAAAAAAATAATCTCCTTGTGCTTAGCGTGACATTGCTACTCACTGTCCTTCTGCATAAAAACCGGGCCCTCACAAGGGCGCCTGGGTGGCTCAGATGGTTGAGCGTCTGCCCTCGGCTCAGGTCATGATCCCAGGGTCCCGGGATCGAGTCCCGCCTCAGGCTCCCTGCTCCTTGGGAGCCTGCTTCTCCCTCTGCCTCTCTCTGTCTCTCATGAATAAATAAATAAAATCTTTAAAAAAAAAAAAACAAAAACAGGGCCCTCACACACACAGAATGATCATGGTTGATATCTTCAGTCTTCATCTGTTTGGTCTTTTCTGAAATCCAAGGTATTATTGCTTCTATGAGCTTTTGTAACACTCTATTCTCCTCTAGTTTACAAAAATGCACTCTTGTTATATTTCTTATACCTATTCTTTATTCTTAAGATTTTTTTTATTTATTTGAGAGAGAGTGAAAGTGAGAGAGACCACAGCTCTGGAGAGGGAGAAGCAGATTCACCACTGAGTGGAGAGCCCAATGTAGGGTTTCACCCCAGGACCCTGGATTTATGGCTGAGTCAAAGGCAGTCACTTAACTGACTGAGCCACCCAGGCGCCCCTCTTACACCTATTCTTATATACTTTTTGCATTTGGATGATTATGGCAGTTACTTTTCTGTGTCAATTGATTGGGCTAAGAGATGACCAAAGAGCAGGTAAAACATTATTTCTGGGTATGTCTGTGTTAGAGATTAACATTTGAATCAGTAGACTGAGTAAAAAGATCCATCTTTACCAAAGTGGAGGTTGGGGGGGGGCATCATCGAATCCACTGAAGACCCAAATAGAACAGAAAGGTGGAGGAAGGGCTAGTTTTCTCTTTTTCTTGAGCTAGGATATCCATTTTGCCTGCCCTCTGATGTCAGAACTTCTGCTCTCAGGCCTTTGGATTCCTTTGTACTTTGGATTTATACTAGTGCTTCTCACCTCAAAATTCTCATGACTTTTACTACCAGCTTTCTTTGTTCTCCAGCTTACAGATGGCAGAGAGTGGAACTTCTCAGCCTCCATAATCACAAGAGTCAATGGCATAAAAATATCTCTTCTTATATATCTATATCTATTCTATTGGTTCTGTTTCTCTGGAGAACCATTAACAGTTGATAGTGTTCTCAGGTACCATGTCTTTTGCATACTTCCTCTGGTTTCAAATACTTCGTGTATATAATTTCATGACAGAAGAGATTCCATGTTACAACCACTTTCCTGAATTTCAGCATTTTATTCCACATTGATTCCCCCTTTGAATGGAGTGCCCTTTAGAGTTATTTTGCAGAGAACATAATATTCTCTGGCTAGTTTAAATTGAGTGAGATTTCTTAATTATTAGGAAATAAAAGACTCCTTCATCACTCAATATCCATCAATTGATAAACCTCTTGGATTTTACTTTTAAATGTTTTTCATATAGTTTTGCTCATATAAGTCATCCTAGTTCTGATCTATAAAACGTATTCTCAACCTTTTAAAATACTTGCCAGATTGAGCACGTGTTTTAACTGTCTCTGAAACTTCATATTTCAAAATTTGTATATGACTATTATATTCCTGTAGAAAACACACACATACAAAATGGGGAAGAAGGATTGTCTTTTATACCCATGATCAAATTCATTTCCTAACTTTTGTACATTTATTACTTTCTTTTAATTTGCAAAGAACACAATGTATGTGAATTATTTCAATTGTAAGAATTAGAAAGTAATCTATTCAGTAGCCAAACAACTACCTTCAAGGCAAAAATTATCGTGAGTTCAGACTTGTATGCAAAGATTAAGATTCCCTCTCTCCCCCATCCCTCTGCCCCAACCCCCTGTTTACGTGCTCTCTCTCTCAAAAAAATTAAATAAATAAGATAGGATTAAGCTAATTACATATATTTTTTCTTTATTAGATCCCCAAAATGGTAGAGCTTAAATTTATTTAAAAGTATTTTTTCTTTCTAAATTTTAACATGTCGTGTATCCTTCTATCAACTAAATATCAAAGGACTTATTAGAAAAAATGTATGGCTTCTTAAAATTTAGCAAGAAATGATTACACATTTTTGTTTAATTATCTTTCAGAGAAACACGTGTAAAAGCAGAATTAAGGAACAGGAAAGATTTTGTTAGTTTCTGTCTTTCTTAGACTTGCCAAAATATGTGTTAGCCTTGCCCTGTAATTGTAAACTCAGTTCCTGAAATAGGTGGGTTTTAGATTTTTCATTATCAGCAATATGTAAAGTTCAAAGATACTGTTATTTTTGTCCTAGACAAAATTTACAAGCTATTGTCGATTGGACTTTCTTGAAAAAAAAACTTATGCTTCTTTGCTACTTTGTATCATGGTTATGACTTTTGCTTTGCTTTCCTGATTAGCTGTCTGTGTGTTTGTATAGCTTGGAAAATTACCTTAAACCTATGCCACTTGGTTAGTTCTTTGACAAGATAAATTAGTCAGTTCCTTCCCTGAAAACTTACTTTGCCAGTTTTTTCCTTTTGTCTATTCGTGCAGACTGCTGACTGTGCCTTAGCTGGAATTGCTTCCTGGAACATCAGCAAAACCCCACTTTCTATGTATTCCCCAAACTTAAGCACATTTCCTTGTCCAACATCTTCTACTAGATCTCTTTGGATAGTTTTACAACTGGAAAGTGAAAAGTTTAGTTTGCCACAGAATCTTTGGACACAATATGGAGTTCTAGGATACTGATAACTCCCTTGGAGCCAACTCTATAAAAAATTCTGTATATTTAGTCTTGGACCTTTCCAGTAGCTATATGTGGTATCTGCACTAGATGCTATGAATACTTTTAAGAAGTGAAGAAGAGGGCCACAATATTGACAAAAATGTCTAAAGTAAGAGGAAATGGGAATGCTACAAAGGATTTATTATGTAAGACCAGATAACCTACCACCTGATTATGTTGTCTTGGAGTGTCCAGAGAATATTCTTTTCATTTAAGATAATAAAGAATCTGCTGACAAGGGACATAGAAGCATCTCTGAGAATCTTGTTGATAGCTGTTCTCTGCAGGGTGTGATTTTTAGTAGGAACATAATGTAATGTACTACCTAATAATCAGTAGATATGGTGGGATTTTGAAAAGGCAGACCGAATAGCAACACTTCACCTTCAGAGGCAAAGAGGGCAAACTTAATACATAGTGGGTAGCATGACCTGAGTGTCTATCAGGATAACTTGATCTTTAGGACTCTGTGATGATGACTAAATAGATCATGGTTTTCCTAGGAGACAGATACCCAGTCAACTCTTATATATTTTGATTTGTATAATGCAAATTTGATTTGTATAAGCTCAAGAGCTAATGCGCAGCTACGGTAATGGAAACGTGTAGTCCTTCTTCCAGTTTTCAGATCTAATGTAGTTCAAAAATCTAAATATGTTCACAAATCCATAGCCTATTGTTTGAAATTGTGATCTGGTCCCCTTGAGGAAGAATCCTGAAATAGTAAAGAACATGGAGATGTTTTCAATAGAATTAGTATAGACAAAAATGACAAGACTATCAAAGAAATGTTTGATACATTTTGCTGATACTGGCATTAAAGAACAAGAAATGCCACAATAGTTCTCCAGTTAGAGTTGGAGCTTATGGAGGTTACCTGATAAATATTTTACCTAATTTTTTTTACAGTTGGGACAAATGGGCCACCTATACAACTTTGGTTATTTCCCTTAGACCCAAATCTCTCTACTTTATCAACATAGTAAATCAGCAGAAATAATACATTCCGAGGACTTATAGTGATTAGTAACACTAACAAAGACTTGAAGATTGCCAATGTAGTCATGCCATATCTCCCATTCAGTTGTTTATCTGATCTGTGCATTAGCCAGATAGATGAAGTTGTATATCTCTAAACTTAACCAAGTATTGGCTCCAGTTGCAGCTGCTTAGCTGGAATTGTTTCAGGCATGGTTATTTTTTACTGGAAGAAAGCAACAAAACTTTCGGCACTTGGTATGTGAGCAGTGAATTTGTGAATAATTACTTCTTGATATTCATCAGTAGGGAGAATCAAAAGGAAAGGCAATTAATGGTTCCCTAGAATGGGCAGCAATAGACATTCATTGTCTCATATCAAAGCTGTTAATTCCTTTATTCTCTATTACAGCGTAGTCTCCAGGGACTTTGTTCAACCTAACCTTCCACCAGATTTTCCATTAGTCCAATATATTGATCATGTCATGTTAGTTGGATCCAGTGAATGGGGAGTGTCGAATATCCTAAATTATCTAGACAAATGTGTGTCAGCAGAACTAAGTTGCCCTTCACAATAACGAAATCTTTAGGAGTCCAGTCGTCTGTGAGGTGCTAGGATATGGTTTTTATCACAAAGGATAAGTTTTTGCACCTCTCAGCTCCAACGTCCAAGAAAGAGGCACAATGTTTCATGAAGCATTTTGGATTTGGGAGACAGCATCTACTGCATTTGGGACTATAACTAGAACTAACTTATTGGGTAACTCTGAAGATAGTTGTTTTGAGTGGGACTCAAATGCCCTGCAGCAAATCAAGGCTGTAAGGAAAGCAAACCTGTCACTTGATCAATATGGCCTAGCATATTTGACAGTACTTGAGGTATGCATAGTGGATAAGGATGCTGTGCAGTCATCAGAAGAACCTAATAGGAGAGTCACAGCATGAAATTCTAGCGTTCTCGAGAAAGGTAACAACTTTTATAGCCAATAATATTTTTCTCTTTGATAAAGCTCCTGATATGCTATTAGGTTATAGTAATGACAGTAAGTGACTGCAACCCAAACTGTATATCCATCATTTCATAAATTGTGCAGGGATAGTTGCAATTCATTATATGATGGAAGTGTGCTTTAGAGCTCAGGCTCAAACAGATTCTGAAGTTGTAGTAAATTATATAAATAGGTGGCTTGGACTCTCATGTCACTTTCCTCTCTTCCTTTTCTTCAATTCATATCTTAGGCCTCATTGAGAATTTCCTATGACCAACTGACAGAGTTAAAAACGGCCTTGGCATTGGTTAAGAGATGGGTTAGTGCAATATGTTCGCACTAGACAGAAAGAAGTGCCATTTTACATCCTTTTTCATGAGTGTCACTAAAAGACAGTGGTAAAGAGAAATTCTTCCACTGGACAGAGCTAGGATGAACATGGCCATTAAATTAATTTGAAGGGAGAGACAGCTTGAAGTAACGATGTACTCTGACTATCAGGCACTGATAAGTAGCTCGGCCAGTTTGATTAGGAGTCACTAGAGAAATATATTGTGAGATCTGATCAAAGAAGTCCGGGGAAAGAGTTAAGTGGATGGACCTTTGGGAATGGATATAAAGTGTACATAAATATCATTTTGTCTCACATTAATTCCCAACAGAGAACATTAACTCCCAAAGAGTATCTCAAAACCCACGTAGACAAGAACAGGGGTAACTCCATGGATGTGTAATTCATATAGTCACATATGGCTCCACATTCAGAAGGCTCCACATTTGGTTTATTTATTTTTTTAAAGATTTTATTTATTTGACAGAGAGAGACAGCGAGAGAGGGGAGTGTGAGAGGGAGAAGCAGGCTTCCCGCTGAGCAGGGAGCCCTATGGGGGGGCTCAATCCCAGGACCCTGGGATCCTGACCTGAGCTGAAGCAGACACTTAACTACTGAGCCACCCAGTACCGCTCCACATTTGGTTTAATGCACTGCTATCACCTTGAAATTCATAGGGATTTTTGAATGAGGGTCCTAAGTTGTCATTTTGCACTGGACCCCACAAATAATGTCACTTATCTCAAACAGGATGACTTGCCCCATGAATCACAACTGGCCTCTATCATATGCAACTCCAGTTTTTATCCAGTGGGCCTCATTACTAAAGTTGTGAGTTTGGCAGTGATAGCGGCTATTAATGGAATTCAAATCCCAGTACCTTGTCATCAGTGCTGGTCTTGCTACTTGCACTTTAGAATATCCAATTAGATAGCAGCTAAAATTGCCAGATGATATATACGATGCTAACTTAAATGTGAATTGTAAACAATAGGTTTTTTGTTTGTTTGTTTTAATATAAGTATGTGGAACACATTTATACTAAAAAAAGTGCTATATGTGTGAAATTCAAATTTGACTGTATATTCTACATTTTTATGTGTTAAATCTGTCAACCCTATCAGCATTACAAACACTAAGTACTGAACTGAGCATGATTCTTCGGTGCACCATCCATTCAGCTACCTGGCATTAGGTTGATTAAATTAACCAATTCCACCTTAGAAGTGAAAACACTATATTCTTATAGCAATCAATACATATTGTAGATACAGAATTTTTCTTCCTTATCTGGAATGTTTCCATAAGTACCGTTATAAATGTGTTTACAGACTGCTTGATGAATGAGCGTCTTCTGCCTCACATGCACTGAGGTCAATGCACTGATTATATTTCAAGTCAGTGAGATAATAGGATCTTGACCACAGAAGTCACTGATCTCATGTTGTTCCCCAGAATCAAGAGGCAACTGGCCTGATAGAATGGTATAAGAGCTCACCGCCGGCTCAACTAAGGTGCCAGCTACAGAGATCTATACTTTTGGATTTGAGTGCTGTCTTCTACGATGTGGCATATGAATCTAATGGTAATCAGATAACACTATGTCAGTAGCAAGAATATATTATCTAAAAGCAACGGAGAAACGTAGAGGTAATTCTTTGTACCATCACTCCTTGTACCATCACTTATATGAGTCACCTGCATAATGTATGCTTTCTGTCCCTAAATCTTACCCTCTTTGAGTTAAAGACCTCAATTTCCTGATGGCCAGTGCCTCCACCACTGGACACAATAAGGGTTCCACTGAACTGGAGGCTTAAACTATTTGGTCATTTTGGGTTTATTCTGCTACCTGATATAATTAATTCTGATTATCAAAAAGATAAAGGTGGCTTTTGTACCTTGATGTTCTGGGGGAATTATGTCTACAATCAAGAGAATTCACTTGAGCCTTTCTTTTTGTTTGTTACACAAGCATTAAAAGAAACAAAGAAGCAATAAAATATTATTTCAGTAACTAATTTCAGTATCCAAGTCCTCTGACTTTATAGTGACAAAGTCCTAGGGATATTTTGCCAGCATCCCTGAAAGTAAGGGGGTTTGGATTTTAACAAATGAAGTGAAACTGGAAGTTTCCAGCAGGTATACTCTTTCCTTTCCTCTACTAGATGGGCTATTCCAAGATGCATTTGTTTTGAATGATCTTTTAGGAGATAATCCAGCATGGCCAAGCAATCAGTCAGCTATATTTGTTCAAAATCTATGGGCAAGTTTGCTGTAGGACTTCCCACTTTCCCTTACTCCTTATGTCCCTGCGACCACACCCCTCAATAAAATTTTAACAAACAAGCTTTGACCTAGATTCTGTTATAAAGAAAACTATGTAAAGGGGGCTGCTTTACTTTTTTTGCTGAATTATAACATTTTTTTGAATTATTACATCACTGATGTTATTTTTTTATACTCATTTTACGCTAAATGGTCCCTAAACAAAGATTCCAGTACTGATATATAACAATTATATGCCAGTGGTAGAATTTTAACATAATGTTGCTTCAGTGGCCATGTGCACTATTTCTTCTACAACTCACTCATATAATCGTTATTATCCTTTATTATTAGCACAACATAAAACTATTAGAATTAACCATTAGAAAAAACACTATCCTTACCCATCACTGTGTGCAGGCATTTTAACAGGAGTTAAGCTCCAACACGATCCAGGGAAACAATTTTAAGTTTGGCTCCCAAAGGAGATACATTGGCACTAAAGGATTTACTAGATCCTTCTAACTTGTATCACCGGACATTGGAAAATAGCAGTGGAAAAAAATTCTAAAAGGATGATATAAAAAGGGACACTATAAACTTGGATAGAGTTGAATCTATTAAATTGGGCATTTATAATTTAATGCGTTAACATTAGTTATGGGACCAACTGATTGGCTTCACTGATTAATTCAAGTCTAGATTCAATACTGGTTTATGGTGAGTCAATAAGGTAGAGGGGCTATACCTCTGCAGATGAGTCTGAAAGGTTAGGAAAACAATGTATTAAAGTGGTTTTTTAGGGGCACCTGTGTGGCTCAGTCGTTAAGGGTCTGCCTTTGGCTCAGGTCATGATCCCAAGGTCGTGGGATCGAGCCCCGCATCGGGGTCCCTGCTCCGCGGGAAGCCTGCTTCTCCCTCTTCCACTCCCCCTGCTTGTGTTCCCTCTCTCACTGTGTCTCTCTCTGTCAAAAAAATATTTTTTTTTAAAAAAAAGTGGTTTTTTATATGCATCCTGCTCAGTCACTTCAGTCACCTCTGGATAGTGTAGATAAAATCCAACTTCAAAAAAATGAAAGGAAAGGAGGAAGAAAGGAAGGAAGGAACAGTGTAAGTATAATTATGTGAAATAAGAGTTTGCCAGTTTCTTTATACCTGTGTTGTTATGTTCCGTTTGTTGTGCATCCCCTTACATCTTAGCAGCTAGGAAGACATTTTGTGGCATAACTTACACTCATTATTATATCGCCCTTCCCTCCTCCTCTCCCTGCAGCTCTCTCTCAACTGATACGAGGAATTCTGGAACTAGCAAATGTTACATTTTATATTTTAGTAGTGGCTTAATGATTTAATTGGCATCATCCCATGGTGATTTAATAACTTATTAGAATTGTATCTACCCTCTATTGAATATGATTTTCTTAATTTGAAACAAAGGAAAAAAAAAAGCTAAATGGCAAAGGCACACTGCGTCTTTTCCTTTTATACCTTTCCATATTCATTCTTTACCATTCGTTGTGACCCTGGGGGCCAACCTCTGCACACTGCATTACTGATGCTCCCATAAGGGCTGGCTTCCAGTTATTGGGGTTAATGGCAGGCCACCTGAGGAATCAGACGGAAGGAGGGGGGACAGCTCTTATCAATCCTCCTTGCTGTGGGCAGCACTCTGGCTGTGGCTATATCCACTTACCTCTATAGCATCCCTTGCCTCCCTTCCTGGTTCTCTCTTTCACTAGGCTTCAGTGACATGAATTTTTCCTCTGTTTTTGTTGTTGTTGTTGTTGTTGCCTTTTGTTTTTTTTTTTTTTTCCTGATGCAAGGTCAGTAATGGTATATTAGTATCTGTGTACCTCAATCCCCCTTGTTATTCCCATAACCCTGTGCTTACTCCTGTAAACATTTCCTTTACTAAAGACTCTTGAAAATCTGGGTGGATATCTGTTTCCTTTTGGGACCTTGACTGATACTGTACCTATCATTTTCAATAAGGTGTTTTGGGAAATGTACAGAAGCGTGAGAGGCTGAAAAGAATATAGAGATTACATGTTCTACACTTTGTAACCTTAACCTTGACCAAGGGAAAGGTTTCTCATACTTTGAGCTCTTCAAAAGAATCTATATAAATCCAAGGCTTCTCCTTATAATTCTTGTTTTCTTTGAACTTGTTAAGGTTTAAATCCCTGCAGCAGTGCCAAGCAGGGGGCTCCAAATGGACCTCTGCTGTTTTAATAAAAAGAACAGAAAAAGGAGACAAAAATAATGAAGTAAAAGGCCCTGAAAAGTGACTCAGTTGTGAGATTCTGGGGTGTTGGCAGGGAAAGAAAATCTATAATAAAAAAAATGTAGTCACTAAAAAGCTTAGATTTTATTTAAAAAATATAATCTTTTTAGATGTGATTTTATTTTAGCTATTATTTGCTTGCAGTATTCATAAAAATTAGATTTACAGAAACATTTCCACTTGTTTTTAAGAACTTACTTTTCAAATATCATAATGGGGATAACACTATGTTTTAAACTTGCACATTGGCAACTGTAAAATATGATGTTCTAATCTCTGTAGGTGCTGAAATCACAAGAGCTGTAGGAGAATCATGTCATTATATATAAAGTAATAGAAATCCTGGCCTTATTATTTTTAAAACTTTGATCTAGCTAGCCAAATAGGTTAATAAAATAAGAGACTCAGGGTGGATTTCTCTTTTGGTGAAAAGTCTAAAAACAGAGTACGGTTGGACAATTCTGAATCATTATAAGATTAAAGAGCCATCTGCAGCTTAAAGGCAAGTTTTATCCACATAAAGATCCAACAGAGTGGTGATGGATGCCTGGCTTGCCATCTTACTGACATTTCCTACAAGAAAGGATAATGATTAGAGTATCCTGGTTGGATACTATTGGGAAAGTGAATTTTGGGGTAATTTTGCTCACAAGAGCAAAGCTAATGATCTCTCATTGAAATGTAACAATGTACAGAGCCATCCATAGGACCTACCTGCAAATGGATATCAGCTTCATTTTTGTGATGACGTATGCATTAAGATACCATTAAAACATAATGGTATAAAAGGTCTATTTGAACTTTGAAGAATTAATCATGCAATATGGTATCCTACCATAAAACTTGAATTTCAACTTTTGTTTTTTTCTATATTATCCTGATAATGAAAATTCTGACTTTGGGAAAAATGTTTTTCTACACATCCATAATTTCAAAGGCATCAGGAAGGAGTACCATGTGAAATTAGGTTAATGATAGAGCACTGTTCAACTCATATCTTTGTGATCTAAGATAAAAGACATTATCAGTTAAATACTATGCGCTATACCAGGATTACCGTACCTGTGATTTCCTTATAAATCTTCATCTGATTTTTGGGGTTTTTTTTTGTTGTTGTTGTTTTAAAAGATTTTATGTATTTATTGAAGAGAGAGAGAGCAAGTGAGAGAGAGAGCATGAGCGGTAGGGAGGGGCACAGGGAGAGGGAGAAGCAGGCTCTCCCCTGAGCAGGGGGTCAGATACATGGCTGGATCAGAGTCCTTGGATCGTGACCTGAGCTAAAGGCAAACGCTCAAGTGACTGAGCCACACAGGCCCCTTGTGTTTTTTATTTATGCCTTACAATTTTTTTTATCAATTTCGATACAAAGATTTAGAATATTAAAGTGACTACCATTCTTAACTTCTTTTCATGTTTTAAATTGTAACATATATAGGGGTTCTAAACTCTTAATGCCTTCTTCAGTATATTTAGTTTACTGAAATAGAGGTAAGGAGAGAGTCTCTTATCAAACCACAGTATTTATTCCTGGAAAAATCTTGAATCCATTTTCTTTATAATAATGAAAAGCATAGGGGCACCTGGGTGGCTCAGTCGTTAAGCGTCTGCCTTCAGCTCAGGTCATGATCCCAGCGTCCTGGGATCGAGCCCCGCATCAGGCTCCCTGCTCCACAGGAAGCCTGCCTCTCCCTCTCCCACTCCCCCTGCTTGTGTTCCCTCTCTCGCTGTGTCTCCCTCTGTCAAATAAATAAATAAAATCTTAAAAAAATATAATGAAAAGAATAGAAAAATCTAAGAGAACACATGAAGCTTCTCTCTCCCATTCCTGAACTTAAATGTAAAGTTTTACACCTTTGGACTCTGCCTTCAAATGTTTTTCTCTTTACAGATTTTTAGAGTGTGGAACAATTCACCCTCATGTTCATCAATTATAAAATGCAGAAAATAATGGTATTAAAATAATGAAGAATAGAATAATTGATATAATGTATACAGAGTGTTTAATACAGAGGGTGAAACATATTTTAACGATTCAAAATCAGGGGCAAATACCAAGAAGAATCCTGTGTTTCCCAGGCACAAGAATCTCCTAAGTTCTTAAAAGGCTACAGGACAAATGTCCCCACTCATCATCTCACAGAATCCTTCAGCTATCTGAAGTCTTTCATACTTTTACTCCTCCTGATAATATTCTCCACTTCAACGCCTACTCCTCATGCACCTCCCATGCTAGGATACCATCCTCCTGATGGTAAGAGGAACTGAAAGATGGTAGTGACAGGAATATCTGTATTTACCTATTTTCATTGTATAGCTTATCTACCATATCCACCTCTACCTCATTCTGACAGGAAGATAGGTTATTAATCTGAAGCAGACAACTAACCTGAAATATGGGACGGCATGTTGTTTTTTTTTTCCTTCCACCTGACACTTGAAAGCTGAAGAAAAACTCATCATGTTGTGAAGTAATTATTTAAAGGACACATCATCAAATGTAAAAGAAAATGGCCTGAGCCATATTTGCAACCCACAGAAACTATTTTTCTTCCTCATGTCTGTGATAAAATAAAGCTTAGTCGAAAGAAGGGGATACAAGTAAAGAGGTGGGAAAAGAGTCTTTCCTTCCTTTCTTTTTCTTTCTTTCTTTCTTTCTTTCTTTCTTTCTTTCTTTCTTTCTTTCTTTCTTTCTTTCTTTCTTTCTCTCTCTTTCTTTTTCTCTCTCTTTCTCTCTTTCTTCTCTGTCTCTCTTTTTTAAAAGTGAATAGAGGTAATAAATACAGCTCTCAGTCTCCCCCACTGAGTCTCAGCCCTCTGCTGAGGGCCAAGGTTTCCTGTAGGGTCCAATACCATTTCATCAGAATACCCTTGGAGAAGAAAAAAAAGGCTAGAATTACTGATGAGGCTAAGGCAGAAAGCTGAGGCAAGGTTAAATCTGGGCAAAGCTGGCTGCCACTATGTCTGTAATCAATGGTGGCTCATGCCGACAAAATTGGAGGGAGGGCATAAGAGATTTTTGATACATGAGCCATGTTTCAGCCACCCTGGACATCTCTTGTTTCCTTAACATTGCCCAGTTACTTCCACAATTTAGGGGTTTGAAATGGCTATTCCTTGTGCTTTGAATGGTGTCTCTGAATGTTAGATGAGTGGATCCTCATTAGCATTTGTGTTTCAGTTTTAGAAAGTATCCTCTGGCCTGTCCATATTAGTATCCATCCTGTGTGTTTGAAATCATTGCACTTATTACTCAGCTTAGCACTCATCAGTTTTATATTTATGCAGTTTTGCTGATTCTCCCTTTCCCTTAATGAAATGCTTCATATGAGCAGTATCCTCACTATCTTGTGCTCTCTACTATATCCCAGTCCTAAAGCAGTATCTGGCATAAAATATTCTTTCAGTGAATATTTTGCAAATTGAATACATAGAGGTATGTTTTTCCAAGTTGTAAACAGATGTACCTGTAAGGAACTGGTAATCTTTGCCAACAGATCAACTTGGAGGTAGCAAAGAGATTGATGCAGCTTTTAGCCACCTTGTTAACTTCCAGATGATGATTAGCACCTTCAAGACTGGAGGGGAGTGAGGAATCCCATGAAGATACGTGGGTCTCACCCAGTCCTCTGAAGAAAGGTCTGAAGAGATGCTTTGTCAACATCAGGAGCCAGAGAGGAAGCAGAGAGGAAACACTGGACCAGTGCATAGTCTCCTCCTCTCCCACAGATAATATGTGGTTATTAATGAAGTCCACAGCAACTCGCTCCTTTTACACTGATATGAAAGATAATTATGCTCTAGATATTTAAAAATGGGACCTAGAGAAGCTTAAGGAGAGACTAATGGACAACTTCTGAACTGTACTGGGACTGATTTATTTATTCAGAGTAAAGAATTTTACAATCATTTTGAAAATGCCTTGGTTGGTTGAATATACATTAAAAAATCAGGTTATTATTGCCAAGAGGGAAGATTGGGGGAAAAATCAGAATTGGGAATCAATGCGAATTTGCTTTAAACCAGTTCTTTTAAAAAAAGAAAAACCTGAGGTTTATGGATTCTTGTAAATGTTATTTATCATATATATATGAATCAATTTTCCCCAGTCTAAATTCATATTGGTTCTAGGTCACAAAGTTAGACAGCCTTCTACATCTTTACTATTTTCCAGTGAACGTAATTTGTGTCAAGAATAGGCCTTTCCCTCAGGAATTAGGAGTAAGTGGGCTAGTACATGTAATCATTCATACCTTATAGTCATTGCCAGATATTTTTTTTCCTATATGCTGTTGAATAGAGTCTTCAAGGAATCCATATATTAATTAGAAATATTAGCAAACTTTAAGATCTAATTTTTATAATGTGTTCATTCATTATTTAAAGGTGCATATTCATTTCATTCAAATAGGATTTTTTTTTCTTTTCACTTCTTATATGAGAAATAAAAAACAACTTCCAAGTTTCTCTTATTACCGATCCTAACTCTATTAAAACGGGGAGGAGTTTTATTTTTTGCAACAGATGTTTTGTTTTAATGCTAGGTTGTGAGTCTATCTTTAGTCTGACATAATGGTGCAGGAAACAATTACCTGAAAATTGTTAAGATTACAAGAGAACAAGGCAGGCTGGTTTTAGTCAAATGTTCAAGCAGGATTGAATGACTTGAGGACACCGCTTCTGGATTTAGTAAAATCATTTCTTTGATTTACCATAGCCCCTTTTCATTGCCAAACAGTCCTTGATTTTTTTATCTTGGCCTTTGCTTATTAGACACCTTGCATAGACCCTCCTCCTGATCCCACATTGGTCTTCAGTCATCCTCTTCAGCTTGATAGCATCTTATTTTGGATTTCAAAAGGTCCTAAAAGTCTTCTTCTATTTGAGGTATAGAATGGTAAATTAAACTAGGCAAACTACTAACAGGTCTGATTTGAGATTTGGCAAGGTTTAACTTTAACAAGTTTTGAAACCTGACTGTAAATCATTTACCTATTTTCTTTAAAGAATATAATGAACCATAATGATAGGATGTTTCATTTGAATAATTTTTTTGCATTTTTTTTATTTTATTATGTTGTGTTAATCACCATACATTACATCATTAGTTTTTGATGTAGTGTTCCATGATTCGTTGTTTGTGCATAACAGCCAGTGCTCCACGCAGAACGTGCCCTCTTTAATACCCATCACCAGGCTAACGCATCGCCCCAACCCCCTCCCCTCTAGAATTCTCAGTTTGTTTCTCAGAGTCCATAGTCTTTCATGGGTGTCTCCCCCTCCAATCCCCCCCCTTCATTTTTCCCTTCCTACTACCTTCTTTTTTTTAAACATATGATGTATTATTTGTTTCAGAGGTACAGGTCTGTAATTCAACAGTCTTATCACCTGAATAAATTTTAAAATTTAAAACATCCAGTAAAATTCACAAAGTTTCACATTCCAACTATAGGTCATTTCTGCCGCTTATTGGTGGAGAATAAATATATATTTGTGGAGAATATATATATATGTATTTGTATGTCAATAGTCTAAGAGTCAAGTCATCTAGCTTTCCCAATAGAATAATCAAGAAAATGGAGAATGAGTTTCTGTAAAATCAGAACTTAGCCAAAACAATTACCGAAGTAGACTTCCACAAACCAGTCATTTAAAGGCATGGTTACAAGGATGCATTTGCGTTACTTTTATTATCCCAGACACATTATTATTGTTTATAAGTAAATGTTTTTTGTACTGTTATTTCCTGCTTTTTTCCTTATCAGGTTTAAGGCTTAATAAAAAAAATGTAGTTATTTTATATTTACTAGTCCTAGAAAATAATATTTTATTTCTATTTCCATTGCTCTTTGCTTCATTCATTTATCTTAAGAACAATGATATTTTCTAAAATGAACACATTTGCAGAAGACTTTTGGATATTTTCCAACCATCTTCTCAATATTCAGGAACAACCAACTTGAAGGATTTTTTTTAAGATATTATTTATTCATTTGAGACACAGAGATACAGGGAGAGAGAAAGAGAGAGAGAGCGAGCATGAGCAGGGGGAGAGGCAGAGGGAGAGGGAGAAGCAGGCTCTCCGTTGAATCAGGAGCCCGATGTGGGGCTCGATCCCAGGACCCTGGGATGATCACCTGAGCCGAAGACAGACGTTTAACCATCTGAGCCACCCAGGCGCCCCAACTTGAAGGATTTTAATGAGAAGGATTTTCCTATAGTTAGTGATGTTTATAGCTTTTAAATTTTTCAACTTTCAATTTTTATTTTTTTAAATATTTTATTTATTTATTTGAGAGAGAGACAGATAGAGAGCATGAGCGGAGGATGGGGAGGGGCAGAGGGAGAGGGAGAAGGAGAAGCAGACTCCCCGATGCAGGGCTGGATCCTAGGATCCTGAGATCATGACCTGAGCTGAAAGCAGATACTTAACCGACTGAGCTAGCCATTAACCCCTATAGGTTTTAATAAATTGTAGTAATAATAATTATAGTGATGTAACAATGAATCATTTTCTTCGGTTTAGATGTTAGCACACCACTATGTATAAATCAATCTAGACATTTTGGGAATCCATATACAATTCTGACTTAAGGGAAACAATCTCCATCAGGAGATATGCCCTATAAAATATAGTACAATATGGATTATAAAACATTTATACAAAAATCATGTGTCTATGTTTAGCCATTCATGCTATTATCTGAAGGTCTGAATTCTTTAATCACAGATTTCCAGTCTTGGGGGTTAATTCATATTCTACACTAGTGATTTTTTTAAAAAGATTTATTTATTTGAGAGAGAGAGCGAAAGAGAAAGAGGGCAAGCATAGGGAGACTGCAGAGGCAGAAGGAGAGAAGCAGACTCCCCGCTGAACACAGAGCCTGACGTGGGGCTCCATCTCACAACCCTGAGATCATGACCTGAGCTTCAATAAAGAGTCAGATGCTTAACCAACTGAACCACTCAGGTGCCCCTAATTCTTTAGATTTTTGTAAGAACAAATGTTTTATAAAATCACAAATGTAGAGGGGAGCCTCTCCCTCCTTTCCCTCCTTCCTTATTTCCTTTCATCTATAAAAGAAATTCATAGATACATACCAGCATGAAGCACGGTGCTTGGTAATAAGGATGTTTGTTCTTGCTATTGTGGCTCTGTTGTCATTGTCACTGCTTTCATTGCTTATTAAAAAATATTTTTGACTAACCTAGATTGAAGATCCTGTCTAAGTTGTATTGCTGCTACTCTTTATTTTCAAAGAATATTCATTCTATTATCTGACAGGTTTGATTAATTTTATTAGTATTGCTACTACAGATAAAATGTTCCTATTCATCATCATTAACCTAATCTTCAAATGGTCTTTCCGCTTCTATTCCTTTTGTTTGTTCTATCCTCATAGCTTTATGTAAACCACTAGGTTTCATTACATAAAAATTGAAAACGTATAGATATTCTCAGCCAACAGAAAGGCCTGTTTGCCAGGGAAATATCAGAAGAGTACTCATAGGAATATTCATCTATTTTTCCTCTTCCCTTTTTATCTGCAACTTCTCAAAAGAAAAATAAACAATCTATTACCTGTGGTTCTTCTTGATTTCCTAGACTTCTCTGACTCCAATAAACAGTTGGCCTTCAAACTTCAGATGCTCTCTAGGATTTCTTACTGTTACATTTATTTCCTGCATATTTTTAGATCTCATATATATAAACCTGCCCATAGTGAACATTTTGTAATAATAAATACATACTCACCTGAAATTTATTATACCTTGGGCATAATTAATATTTCAACATAGCTACAAATTTTTTCCCTCTCTCCTTGCTACTTCTCTCTCTTCCTTTTTTCTTCCTTCCTACCACGCTCCATCCTTCCACTCTCCCTCATTCTTCCTTCCCTTCTCTCCTTCCCCCCCTCCTTCGTTCTTCCTTCTTTTCCTTTCTTACTTCCTTTCTCTGTGATATAAATATCTTTTAAAATATGATCGAATTCTGTTTTGCTTTTATTCTGGAAACAACTCCTCTCTCTCCTCTTTTTTAAAGGGACATATAAAGAACAGGATGGAATGATTGGTTGAACCAATCTACTTTCCATATCTGAAAATCAGGGCTATAGGGGTTTAAATGGAACCCATTATTTGCCATCCCCCCATTAAAACACTGATAAATACCCTAATCTGAAACAGGTAAAATTTTTATACAAGTTTATTTAGTTTATTATAAAAGTAATGTTTGTGTGTCCTTCCCAAGAATATTTTAGAAGGCAATGAATATCAAAACACGAAAGAAATCACTTGTGTGCTAAAAAATTCATATTTTACAAAATACTTTCACTTCTTTCCAATCTTATAGTAAACATTGTATTCATGTCCTGGGATTTTTTTTTATGACTAAGGTAAACTTTTAAAGCCACATTATTCTGTAAACATCTGAAAATATTTGCAATAAATTTGTATTTTTGCCATATGGAAATGACTACCAGGCAAAGCAATCATTTTTTTTAATTTATTTTTTTTGTAGCAGGTTACTATAAACGGAAGTATTTATTTTAGTTAGTCTTGACTTTTACATGCTATCTTAAAAAGTATTTAAAATATATATCACTTAATTGAGAAGTTTCCTTTGAGCTTTTGAAGGAAAAATATTTTGTATTATTTGCTGTCTAAAAAGAAGAACCCTTCAAACACTTTTAATGGGTGTTTTCATTTTTGCTGCTGAAAGACCCAGGTTTATGAGCCTTTATAGAAATTTGTAGAAAAGATTAAGTGTTCTGTCTTTTTAAACTATACATCAAGGTAATTTGGCTCATTCCTGTTTATATAGCTATAATGCAACTTTCTTTAAATAATTGTTACTGTTATGAAATAAACTTTCCCCCTACCTCACAACATGACCAATTCCCAACGACTTTTGCTTTCAGTAACAGCCCAGTTAAGAACTCAGCTATACTTTGTAGGACACCATGACCTGGATGTGGCCTATATCTATCTCTTATCTTCCATAATAATTGAAACAATCTTCTTGATAATTGTTTCTAGATCCTGGAAAACTGTTTTTACCTAATATGCCTTTAAGTTTTGAAAATATTTTGTCCTGTATCTCGGATAGTAATTCCCCCAATGTTTGCATGGGATATTAGAATTTACCATTCAAATATACTTTTGGACTTCATGTCCTCTCTTGTTTCAATATATTTGGACAGACATTATTGTTTTATTTTGTGCCACTTTTAACTCTTACCATGGTATCTACTGTTGATTTATAACAATGCATTTAAATATTTTTGTAACTTATATAATATCTATTTCCTTGCAGTTTTTGATAACATGTGAATATATTATCTCTAAATTCCCATTTTCTTAAAAAAAAAAGTCCCCTAAACACTAGGGATTTAATATATGAATGTGGAAGTGTATCGACTCTGTTGAAATGTAGAAAATCCTGCTATGAAACAAGAGGTATTTAAAAATAAGTGATGCTTTAAGTCATCCATTGATTCTTCTTAAACTAACAATCACCATAAAATGCTCTCACATTTTTGTGTCAATAAGGAAACGTCTTCCAAATACTTCCACATAATATAATAATTCTCATGTTCTTTTAATTGTGAGAGTTGCCTTCTCATTTTATAATGCTGAACATTTTTTATTCTTGTCTTCATAAACCCCTATCTTTCTTGTGCTCCTTAAAATACTATTATCATATACCCTTTCCTGATAATTCCAGTGCAGATGACAGATTTCTTCTTTTTGTTTCTCTTGTCATTTATCTTTGCAGCAAAATAACTATGATCTTCCTTGAATCAGTCCTTATTAAATTAGCTTTACCATAAGAACTGTAGGTTTCTACATAACTTAAAAATTCCCTCAAATGTCTAACAAAAGCCAGGTGTAAAGATTCTGACCCCACTGCCTAGCTAAGTATGGCGAGACAGAGTAGAATATGGTTATTCTTTGTCCTTAAAAGCAGTGGCTGTTTATCTTTTCTACTTCTTATCTTGTAGATAACTTTATAATTCAAGAGGGTAAGAGTAATTTTCGGTGTTCTTTCTGTTTCTACACACCTATAGGTGAAGCTATTTCTGTGGCAGAGTTCTAAGAGAAAATTACATTTGCTGCAGTCGTGAGACAACTGTTTCAAGTCTCAAGGTGAGTGATTTCAAATAAGGCCGGTAGAGTTCATGTTTTTATGAGGGTTTTTGAAAAACCTCTTCCCAAGCCAATGTCTTTTTTCTCCTGACTGCTATAATACTTAAAAAGAAATAGACAAAATCATGCTCAATCTATACATAAAAATAATTTTAAAATACGAAAACAGAATTTTCTACCTTTTTTTGTTTTTTTTTTTTTCAATATATCCCTATCAGTGTGGAATGTTTCATCATGACTTCTAGTTCTGATGCTTGAAAGGATGATTGCATAGGATGTTAACTCTGTGGTAACATTATTATGCCTTTCCTTACTCATCAGTCTCCTTCGATATTTCCAAGGTCATCAACCTCCTTCAGTTTTTCAAAGGAAACTGGAGAATGAAATATCCCTTTTCCTCCCCTCAAATATAATGGAATTCTTGATTTAAATCATTTATATATCACAAGCCTTGAATAAACTCGGTGAAGAGGAGAGTCTTTTCTACAATCTATATGGATGTAGTAGTAATTGCACTATTATAAAATAGCATGTTATTACTCCTTAGAATTTATTCCACCATACAAGGCCATATTTTTGGTGTCTGGCTACTTCTATTACCTTATAATCAGAGCACTATTTATATACACAATATGTCAATGAGGAAAGTTAAGCTGCCTTGTTTTGGTGATACAATATAATAATATATTATAGTAATATAATCAGGCTAGTTCTTTTATTTTAATTCATTTTGCTTTACCAAACATGATAGTACCAAGATGTACCTGAGTACTTAAGAGATGTCTATACAAGTTCATTTAATAAAACAGACTTTAGGGGTTGTGTTTTGGGTCATGGGCTTTTTTCAGTTTCAACACTAAATATATGGTAATGTTAATCACCAATTTTATAACATTCAAAATCAAAGGAATATATTTCAGTGTCATAAAGGAAAGGTATAAATAGTAACACTTGGATGATAGATATTTAATATATTTTCCACTTAGTATTTTAACTTTTATATAAAAAGAAAACATAAATGGGTATTTTGGTGTAAGGTTTATAAAAAATAATGAAAATAAGTAAAATTTTGATAGCCTTCTTTAATACCTGGGTCAAAATATCACACACATTAAGTCTTACATTTTCACATGGAAACAGAATTGATCCCCTTGAAAAAAGTTGACCTTGTTTCTTCTCTGTTTAGAATCTATCAATGACTACTATTCATATTTTTAATACAGTGTAAATTACTTTCTACGGCCTGTATGGTTCTGCATAATCCACACTCTGGCCACTGATAGACTCTCTCCTTGACCAAACTTTAATCTGAGTCTTCTTCTCTATTAGGCTTCTATGTTGACCCATCTCCATCCCCATTCTGTCTTCCAACCTGTACTGGGTGACTGTTTAGTTAGTACCAGTACCTACAGTGCATGCATTTGTCTCTGAGTTGTTCTGAATTAATTATTTAGCATTAATTAAAACTCAAGTGTTGGATTAAACTTTTCACTTGGGTAAGCAACTTTCAAAAGAAATAATGAATGGAAAACTATAGGTCCAAATGTTTGCTGTATTTACATTTGCCTAAAGTGTATACTAAAGGCTTCTGGAATTTTCATTTACCCAAAACCAATCAACAGAATTCAAAAAATTCACATTCATTTTTTATTTTCAAAAATATAAATTGTACTATAAACTTTTAAGTATGTTTACAGGCAAGTTGAGTAAAATCTGTATGGAATTTTTGTTCACTACAAAACACACATTTTTTTAACTGAAATAATACATTAACTATGTAATTCTGTAAAAAGAGTTTTAAACTTGAACTTTGTAAATAACTTCCTCAATTCTCTACTTCACTGGGAATATGTAAACAAAATCATAGAGATAAGAAAGTAGATATACAAAGTCATTCTGTGATATATATGCATTCATAGATTTGAGACATTTTTCTCTTAACAAATATGAACCATTTGTTATTTAATTTCATATGCTGGCAAAATATAATTTCCTGGTTTTAATAAAATGTCTTACAAAGACATTCAGAAATTTTGTGGACATCAACTACCTCCTAAAACACAGTACTTTTATGAGCTGAGTGTAAATGAATCAAAACCATATGGCAATCATTTATTTTAAATGAAATGCACATGGTGACAATACAAAAGAAAGACCTGGGTGGAACTCACGTAAAAGTAGCCTCTGGATTTCGAAAGTTGATGTCTTTTCCTGGTACTGAGAAAATAGGAACCGACGTGAAGGAACTCTGCTTGCTTGGGACTGACATAGCAATGGCTATATGTCCTCACTGTTTCCATTTCATTAAAGCACTTTGCTTTTATAGAATGTGTCTCTATAAAACAAATGTTTCCAGCCATTGTCTTTTTCTGTAGGGTAGCTATACTCAGGACGTGAAAAGAAGTGCATGGTGTGAGTATAATCTAGAATGAAGCAGCATTTTAGAGTAGGAAGTGCCCTTCATATTTACAGCATAGAAAATTTGGAAGAAAATGCTATTATAAAATTCTTCCTGTGGTAAAAATTTTTACATTTTGTGAGTTGGATATCTCTACACACACCTTCTTCTTTGTTCCTTCCTAAAATGAATGTTTTGAAAGTGCTATTGTAAAGCCAAAACATGCATAAGTTCTTGAAACTCTTCACATGAAGTTTCTTCCCACAGTTTAGTCTCTGATACATATTATGTGTTCAATTTAACATATAACTCACAGAACAAAAATTATTAGAGATTAATAGTCTATAACTTTTCACTAACATCTTTTCTTGAAAGAAGATTTTGAATCAACTGTTCTCTTAAGCCTGCCCTAAAAGTTATTGCTTTGCCAAATGTAGTTATTTGAATCTGAGAGGGAAGGAAATAGGACTGGCTACCTAATTTGAGAAGGTCTGTGCAAAATGAAAAGTAAGTCTTGTTAAGAAAGTTACTAAGATTTTGTAAAATGGTGACAAGAGAGTATAAGTCAAGTGTGGCACCCTTCTAAAACATGGGGTTCTATGTGACAGATTACATGCCCATGGTGTAAGCCCTGAGAAAAGTCAGAGATAAAGACAAGAGACTGACTTTAGGGACATTTTCTTTAAGTGATCTGCATGGGCCTTTTTTTAATGCAAAGGTGTTAAGTAAGAGTTATAAAGAGGACTTTACATCACTATGTGGTATGGAATTTTTAAGACAGAAGGTATAAAAATTTTTCTTTATTTTTTTAATATTGTTTCTGGTTGCTACACTGGGATCCATGGCCACAAAACCCCTCTAGAACTGAAAAGGATATTACTTTATATTTTACAGCAAAAATATCTTCTAAATGAAATATTTGTTAAATTTGATGCTGAATTATGCTCAGAGTAGTATGCTCATAGCTCATGAGCACAGAGTATGCTCATTCTTTGTTTTACATTTAGTTGCAAAATATTACTGAGTTCAAATAAAACAAATATAGAGTTAAGGATATTTGTCCCCTCTCATTTAATTACAGAACTTTACATTATGATATAATTTAAAGAGGGCTCAAGCTCTCTTATTCAGGGTGTCTTTGAGTAAGTGTGCTTATCCATGTTTACATTATGTATGTCTTATCCTATTGTGGCTCTTAAGATAAAACCCACTAAGTTACTTGAGAGGTACTCATCTGAAGGATAAAAGAACTGAATGATGTGACCAGAAAAACATTAAGCTGCATAGAAAATGTCCATTTATTTAACATTAGGAAATGCAGAATAATGTGTCTTTAATTTTCAGTATCTTATTCCTGACTTGATAGTAGACATATGCAGTGTCATAAACAATTACATTTAAAATTTTATTTTCATCAATTTCATTTTTTGTGAATACTTCTAAATAGCTATTTGAAATTATATGAGTTGTTTACTTCACTCATGTCTCCACAAGTGGGTAACAGCAGAGACAAAACACTTGCGAAAAAAATTAAGCCAGACAATTAATAGTGTCATCTACTCACCAAAGAGAGCCAGAATCAAGGACAGATTTCAGGGTACAGAGCCAGGAAAGCAACAAAAAGAGTCAGAGAGAGGAAGGAGAGGCTAGGGAAGGTACATGATGGATAACAATGAATCCCCCAAATACCAGGACTTGTTTGGACACCGATTATATATATATAATTAAAGTAAATAAAACAAAATATTTTCATTTATCAGTAAATAGGATTCGTTTCTTCACAATTTTTCCTTCACTTTGATTCCTGAGTTCCTGAAATAAGTGTTTAAATTGTGCCCTCAAAGTGAAGGATAAGTGCACCAACTGTTTGGGCATGGTGTTGCAAACATTAAGGCAGAATATGTGAGCAAATGGTTAAATACACATACCTGCACATGAATCATAAACTAATACCATATGTCTTGACATATGGATATTCCCCTAAGTTACCCTCAGCAGCCACTCATATCCCAGATCATAAAAGTTGAGGTAACATTATTTCTGAACATTCTTTGGAATCTTAGCTGCATGCTTATCAATCCAACCTCATCTATGAGTGGCTCTTTTGAACTTAAATATTTTAGGTCATAAAGAAATCTTTTTAATATCCCCATGTGAGCAAATAAAAGTGTTTCTAGATTGCCTTAATGTCTTCCAACCAGAATTCCATATCGGTGTTTGTTCCATCCATGTTTATTGATTAGGTCATACAGATATATTAAATAAATAAATCCCTTTGTTCATGGCAAGAGCAAGCTTAGTGAAGCTGTCTACTGTGCAGTTGATTAGAACTAATAGAAAAATGTCAATCAGTGTTAAGGTGTGTCTGAATTCTCATTACTTCTCATTTATTTGCATTTCAGGAAGTTTCACATGGAAGAAGTTTTAAGATGTAAGACTAGAGTTCAACTGTAGGGATTTGGGGGGATTTGTGATGAGGAGAAAATTTAATACAGGTGTGTCATCACTTCTCATTCAACATACATGATTTTAACTACTTTGTGCAGAGGCTTACTCTAAGGAATAGTTCTGAGTCTTAGAAATGTAGTGTTCAATGTCTCATTATTTCTAATTCTTCTGGCAAAAATATGTAGTATGATTTAGAGTATAAATCGTGCTTAGAAATAAAATAAAGAAAAATATATAATCATCTGTAGACTGCCTGTTTTGGGCTAAATATCATAGTAGTCATATTTATCACACTTAATATTTGTAAAAAAAAGTCTTATTTAGGTTTTGACATGTTTTGTTTATCTAAGTATCACTCTTAAATATTGATTATATAAAGTTAAGAGTGAAAGTTTCCTATTATGCCTTGTGGCTTGGGGAGATTAACCCATTTGTCCAATATTGTACAGTTAGTTGCAATACATAGCATTTAAATTTTTTTTAATTTATTCATTTGAGACACAGATACAGAGAGAGAGAGAGCATGAGCAGGGAGAGAGGCAGAGGGAGAGGGAGAGGGAGAAGCAGGCTCCCCACCGAGCCAGGAGCCCGATGTGGGGCTTGATCCCAGGACCCTGGGACCATGACCTAAACCGAAGGCAGACACTTAACCATCTGAGCTACCCAGGCGCTCCGCGATATATAGCATTTAAACACGAGTTTTTCAGGCGCCTGTGTGGCTTAGACGGTTAAGCATCTGCCTTCGGCTCAGGTTATGGTTCCAGGCTCCTGGGATTGAGTCCCGCATCGGGCTCCCTGCTCTGCGGGTACCTGCTTCTCCCTCTGCCTCTGCCTGGCTCTCTTTCTCTGTCTCTCATGAATAAATAAATAAAATCTTTTTTAAAAAATGAGTTTTTCTTACACCATGCAATAATTGATATATCATTTATTGACACATAAATAAGAATTTACAGTAAAAATTCAACTGTAAATATAACGTGAATTATTAAATCAGTTTTGATAAATTAATAGCTGCAAGGTTGAAGTTAAATAAGAAATTAAACTAAATTAAATAAGGAATATAAAGGACTAGCTAACTATACTTGCTGGTTAATTGTGGATGATCATTATATACAATTCAAAAATTTCCAATATTCACTGTGTCATAATAAAATGCATTGAGTCTATTCTGAAAATACTGTGTTTCATGGATTCACCCATTATTTATTCCATTTCCAATTATAAGTATTTTTTCCAATAAGATAGGGTTAGGAGGCATAGAAGAATGAACTAAATGTAGAATTAACTTGATTTTGAATTAAATCCCTTGCATTAATGTTTTCTAAAATTTATATTCAATAGATATTTGTTGCTAATTATCTTGCCAAGAACTGTGCTCTTGTTTCTTTACATTATCTCATTTATTCCTATCCACAAACCAGAAATACCAGTAACCAAAATTTAACAATATAGATTATAACACTGAAACTCAGATATAAATGATATACAAATGATATCAATGATAGACTTAAATGATATATCAAAATTCACAGATAATGATAATGAAGAGCAAAAACTCAAACTCTGGTATTGTGATTGCAAGACCTCTGTTTACTTCAGGTTAGAATCTTATAAAATGTGTAAGACAATTTGTAGACAAAAATTTACCTTTCAAGCTGTTTGAATTTCACTCAAGTAGAATTTTCTTTACCAGATATTTCATTTGTTTTATTAATGTTTATTTCGAAAGAGTAAAATATAGTTCATAATATAACAATAGTTCCAGCCACAGAATAACCAAGTTGCTTGTGTTTTGAATAAAAATGAAATACAAATTTTAAAAGTAAAAAGTATAAACACACACAAAAAGAACTTTTTCTCATTGCCATTTTAAGTAACCTTGGGGAAATCACTGGCATTTTTTTTTCTTCTGGATTTATGCTTTGCAAAATTTCTCCTTTTATTTTCTTATTCCAGCTGATTCACTTAGCACACTTTGAAATATATAATCATGGTTAATTAGTTTTGGATCAAAAATTGGGGACAGTAAAAACTTTCGGCAAAACAATCACATTTTAAAATCAGTTTTGTGATAAGTCACCTTCAAAATATGTAACCCATTTTTATATATTTGTGTAGTTATTTGTTTAAAGTACATTTTCAAGCACTTTTAATTAACATATTTATAGTTGTTCACATTTCCCTACTGTATTTCCTGGAATACTTTGTGTGAATTAACAATCTCATATTGTTAGGACCTATTATGTGAATGTTCCATACTACAGAATAGACCTACAAATACATGATTTTTACACAGAACAAAAATAAATATAAAATGTCATAGAAAAATAATGTATGCCATTATAAATGGCAAATAAGTGGATGAAGGAAATAAGTCAATAAATGGAGAGAATGGAAGCTACTTTTTCAGAAAGAAGAAGCTATATGACTAGTAGTGAAGAATAAAATGAACGTGGAATTTCCAGACAGGGGTGGGTGAATAACTCATATAGATTTAGAGTGAGATGTTGTATAGCAATAATGGAGAAATAATTTGCACATATAGAAGACTCTTACCAGATTAATTACTACAGACATTATTTTGTAGGATATATAAGCCTTTAAATATTATAAGGAGAGTAATATAGTTATATTTTTCAAAAATGGTGTTTTAAAAAAAAAGTAATGCAGGAGGGAGGCATAGAAGAGAGAGTCAGTGGAAAAACTGGACACTGGGGCTCTTTCCTCTAGGAAAAAATTTTAATGGAATTAAAAACTTAGAATGAACTGTTGAATACAACTATAATATGAACAATGACGGAAAGAAGGGATACAGAAAGAAGAAAGGAAAACTGATGGTAATTAACAGAATGCTATTAGCCAGGGTTTTGAGAAACATATTTGCCTGAATGATCTGAAAAGTAGTGATAGAATTGCCTGAATTAGGATACTCAGTATGGTACATTAGACATTACCTCTCCATCCCATCTTTTACTCCCGAGCACATTTTGAATTCAAAGTGATAAAACCATAAGCCCCCAGTGGAACTTTCCAACAAACATTTGGAGGTGCAGAGGAGAGAGGAACATGGTAGATATGAAGATGAAATCACTCACGAATAAATTTCCCCAGAAATAAAGATGTGCACTGTGGGATAGGCTTACCATTACTAAATGGGAACTGAAATCTATGCTGTGGTCCCAGAACAGTGAAACATGGCTAGCCAAGTAAAAAGAGAATGAGAAAGATAGGTTAGGGATTATGAGACAGTCTCTGCTGTTAGGTTGGCTGGGCATCTCTAAAATGGGATAATATTAGTAACTTCCTCATGATGTTGATATTAGGTTTAAATGCTTTAATACAGAACATTGTCAGGCCTGTGGAAAGAGCTCACAAAATCTCCATACATGGATAAAATAAAGAATTTCAAAAGGGGGAAGTATATTCAATAAAGTTGGCAACTAGAAAAAATAATTCTTTCAAAACTAAAATGTAGCTCTTCAGTCTTCTTCAGTAACCTTCAAGCTTGAACCATACCTTTCTTGTTTTTTTTTTATTATGTTCAGTTTGCCACTCTATAGTACATCATTAGTTTTTGATGTAGTGTTCAATGATTCGTTAGTTACCTATAACACCCAGTGCACATCACAACATGTGCCCTCCTCAATACATACCTTTCTATTCCTTTTTGTAAAAGAGATATGAGGAGGCCACATTATTAGCAATGACAATTAGTGATGAGTCATCATGTTTGGATAGTATTTTTAATATATAAGACAGTAAGAACAACATTCACAAAGATCTTTTTTCTGTTTCTACAGGAATTTTCTTATCCCTTTTGTATTTAACAACAAGGTACTGTAATTGTGTATTTAGTTTTGTGCTTCTCTGAATATTGTACCACTAAATTTTCTGGTTCCAATTTAATGGACTTACTGAACAGGCTAGACATAATATTGACTTGGTAAATATGTTGACATTTTGAATATAGGGAATGATTCATCTTTTCCCTCCTACTTATGGCATTGACTCATATTACAAAATTCATCAATCATCTATCTCACAAAAATATCAAACCAATAAACATTTCTTGCATAAACACCATGGATGAGACATTGAACAATTGCTATAAAAAAGAGAATGTTGCATTCAATTACTGTCAAGAATGTATATTCTTGTGGGGAAGATAAAATAAACCACATACATATTAAATAACTATAAACATTTAGTTAAGAACTTGAAAATAATGAGACATCTCAAACACTCATAATTTATAAGAAATGGTTAAAGAATGGAAAAGAAAAAGGAAACATATCACATTGTGAAGTGTGTTCAAGATAATGTTATAGAGCAGATGGGTTTTAGTTTGTCCTCAAAGGTAGGTTTGAATCTGATTGGACAGTGAGAAGAAAGGAAGATGCTTTAGATGATAAACTAACACAAAGGTGATTGTTAGTCATATATTTTCAGAGGAATGTTTTGCCAAAACACATCTGATCTCATTAAAAAAATGTAAAATAAAAAAACACAATATGATTTAAAGTTTAAAAAAATATCTCCACATACACTTTGAAATTAGCACTGCACCTTCTCCTCATCAAAGTAAGGACATTTTATAAAGCCTTACATTAGCCCACAATTATTGTTAAATTAAAATCAAGAACCTGTTTGGAAAGAAAGAGCAGAGGAATAGATATTTGTTTGTATGTAAAATGCCAAAAAGTTAAAATAAAACTGTTTTCAATATACTGATTTTGCAAACCTAATCATAGCCAAATCTCCACTTCCCATGATCCTGAGAAAAACTAGCTTTTGTTACCTCCTTATTCTGGAGACTTTCATCATGATAATAATAATGGGATATTCTTGATGCATAGACAAGTAAGGTGAGTTGCTGCTGGTGACATTTTTGAACTTGCTGAAAACTAGCAATGGAAAAATGTTTCTATTGTAATTTAAACCTAATGGAACATAAACTCATTTACTACTGTGAAAGGCTCATTATATGGCGAGTTGGAGAAAAAGCTGGTGATTACCCCTGAACATATTTGTATATTTTAATTCCCATTTATCTCAAAAGTTTCAACTGTGTCTAGAAACAAAAGAAAGCAATTAAAATATCAGCCAAAGTTGGCAGAGCAGAGAATAGATAGCTATTGTCAGCAATAAACTATCAAACACAGTAAGTAATAGGAAAATGTTCCATGGTCCAGTAATCATGTGAGAGGAAGGAATGAATAATTACTTTCTTCATGAACTAAAATTGCAGAGAAATTTCAATACTGATTTGAATTTGTCTGGTATGAATCTTGCAAACTCATGTGTGTGTGTGTGTGTATGTATGTGTATACATACACATATATGCATATTTTAATTATAGTGACAATATTTTCAGGCAGCTCATTTGAGATATTAAATTTTTTTATTAATAAATTTGTACAGATCACAGAAAAAAACTGCTAACCCTCTTCACTTTCTGGACAAACTCTCAAAAAAACTGAATGTGTGTGGTGTAGCAAAGCACAATAATTGGAAGTCTAATTCCAAGAAGAGAGTATCTCTTGATTTTTGACTCACATCTAATTCGTATTTATTTACTTATTAAACTATATTACAAGAGCTAAGATTTCCAAATACTTTAGGGAAGGAAAACTACACTGATCATTTCACTTATTCCTTATAGATCTCTTCCTCACATAAATATAGCATTTATAGACTGACAACTCTCAGTGATTTATGCAGAAGAGGTGATGTGGTTACGGCAGAGTTTCCTGGAAATCACTGTGGCTCCAAACTTCTTTGACTTTTTTTTTAGGGAAAGCAACATTATTGCTACCTTCCCTCATGCTATAAACTTTAGGGTTGGGTAGTGGAAAATGAAACCTAACTATCTTGTGTCGTTGCAGGTTTGGTAGGCAGTGGGTGCTAAGTATTTGAATATCTGTGATGATAACAAGATACAACTCAAATGTGTTATAAAAATACTATAGAATATAATGCCAATCTGTTATCACAACAAAACCATATGTCTGGGGCTTATTCACTTTTGTGGCTTTTAGAGCACTTGTCATAAGTGCTCTCCTCTCTGCTTTCTAGTTATCTGTTATAATTGGGTGGTATTTTCAATTACTACTGGAATGGAATTGGGTCCTGTGGAATGACAGGAAATATTAAACTGTTTGTTGAAACCACATACCATGATGAGGCCAGAGAAAGAGCATCATTACTTAAATTGAATGAATAAAGCAGATATGTAAATTAAGGCCCTACCTGAAACAGAGCAGCCCTAGAATTAAGAAATCCTTCATTGTAGAATCACAGTGATATTTATTAGTTTACTCCAGAAACAATTTAAGTCATTTTACAAGAATGCATATAGAACCATTGATAGATAAATTAGGAATTTCTGATTGAAGGCACAGTTTTTAATGGTGCTGATAACAGATTCATTCATTCATGTATTCATTAATTCATTCATTAAACAAAGGTATGTTGAGAAACAAGGTATTTCATCTGTCTAGAGAAGAAATGATATATGGTATAATGTAACATAGTATCATAGTGGAAAGAAGAGGCAAGAAATTATTCTTAGTTTCAAATTAGTAACTAGACCCAGAGAACTCTTCCTTATAACTTCCAGTAGTATGGAACATGGCAATGCAGGTATGATTCAATAAAAATATATTGCATATATATCATTGCAGTGATCTAGTTAATTCCATGCTCCAAATTGCCTGTAATAATGGGTACTGGGATTTTGGACCTCAGGGACCAATAACATTGGTCTAATAATGGAGAAATGCAATACAGTGACTAAGTAGGAATACAGAAATGTATCAATTTTTTGACTGTGATCATCGATCATTGCCACTGTTAAAAGAAATGGAAATGTTTTTATTTACTCTTATCTGTTTTCTAGATTAATTTGTTTTCTTTTAAATGCTATGCCTCTTTCATTATGTTCTGTTTAATTTGTATTTTTATTTTTGTTTTGTTTATAAAATTTATATTTTATATGTATCTTGCAAATATCTCAACTGCCAACTTTATGTAAATGATATTCCAATTTATATTTTACATTTTTACTAATACTATGTTAAGATACTCTGTATTTTTTCTCTATTGACTGAGAATAAAAATTAAAACTTTGCTAAAGGTTTTCTTTAGTTTAAATATATTTAAGAAAGAAACACTACATATTTCTTATTTTTCTCATTTTACCTTGAGTCAGTGGACACCAGATTTTGGAATTAATGGCTGCATATCATTCAGTTAATCCTCCATAAATATCTTTATGTTAGGTAAGCTTTAATAATCATTGACAAGTCATACGTCCAAGATTTAACAGTACTTGAGAAGCAATAGGAGGCCATCTAATTACATTGCTAGATTAGTAAATCTATATTACGAAAAATACAAGAGTCAATATCAGCATTGTCTTTGAAATCTGAGAAGCCTACCAAGAACATGTGACTAAATAAGAGGCCACTGACCATCCCACAAAGGTAGACTGGGGTAATACCATGAACGAAGGTGGATTGTGGTAATACCCAAACAAAACTGAGACCATCCTTGTGGAATGATTTTGGATCTACTCTAGGACATACAAAAAGAGATGTGCTGTTGTGAGCACTGTGAATTGTGTAAGAGTGATGAATCATAGACCTGTACCTCTGAAACAAATAATACATTATATATTCAAAAAAAAAAGAAGATAGTAGGAAGGAAAAAATGAAGGGGGGGATATTGGAGGGGGAGGCGAACCATGAGAGACTATGGACTCTGAGAAACAAACTGAGGGTTCTAGAGGGGAGGGGGTGGGGGGATGGGTTAGCCTGGTGATGGGTATTAAAGAGGGCATGTACTGCATGGAGCACTGGGTGTTATATGCAAACAATGAATCATGGAACACTACATCAAAAACTAATGATGTAATGTATGGTGATTAACAGAACATAATAAAATGAAATTTAAAAAAAGATGATCAAAGCCCCAGAGGAATGCGATGTAGTTTATGGCTACAATGAACATACACCTTGCAATATTTTTAAAACAGATGTAACTAACTCCTCTAATTCATTAAAAAACAATCTCAAATAATAATGACAACTCAGTAAAGCACAAAGAAAATATTCAGCCTTGGCCAATATAACTTCCTGTGTGTAAATTCAAAAATAAGTGGATTGTAAAATGTACAGTTATATAACTGAATAATTAAATCTATGATTTAAAAGCTGAAGAAATCTTAAAATGGCTTACCTAAGAATATATATATAGTGAGGATATTTCTTTTTGATCTGGAATTAGTCTGACATTGGAATGCTAGGTAAGTGCCCCTTTTGCAAATATCTCAACTGCCAATTCTTAAGAGTGCTGGTGTTTATTTTAAGTTTTTCCTCCAGGCTTAAAGTAAGTCTGCAAAACATATGTTATCCAAGCATATTGTGTTATTTGACCCAGACATCTTTTTCCTCAGAAATTTAATTAGTCATGAAGAAAACTGCAAGCAATCAAATTGAGTCTTTGTAAAATAAAACCAAATCTGAATTGAAACAGAAAATTCAATCAATCCATTAGAACACAACTCCAAGGAAAGGTAGTAAATAGACATTATGGTTTTGAAACTCTAGCCACCCTGACCAAAGCCCAGCTGTTGAGTGAATCATATTTTATATTCTTAAGTCTGTTTAGGTGTCTGTCTTTTTATAGAACAGGTTTTCCATGCAGAGTGTGTCTTAATTCATAACTACTTAACTCTTTAACCTTTAATCAATAATTGACATTCTAAAATGATGACACCTAACTTTTGCTAAAAGCAATTTGAAAATATGTGTTATGATTCTTAAAGGATCCTTTAAGGTGGTTATATATTTCAAGTACATAAGAAGTGAATAATTATTGATTCAGCCAGCTCTACAAATGACTTAATCACTGTCATATTCAACAGCAAAAATTTGACACAAAGTATCTAATGACAATAAATATTTAATTTAATTGTAATGCATCATACAAAATATTTCAAATAATTTTCAAAAATTTTTGATTATTTAAAAATATAACATTATGTGGAAAAAATCAACAACTGAACTCTATTGTAAATATATAAACAATTAGAAAAAAGAAAATATTACATCATGGGCAGATATGTTCTTGTTGTGTGATTCTAGAGTCAAATATAAAGAACCATGGGAATTCTAGATAGAAGTAGTCTCAGCTAAGTTAATATTATATATACTGCTTAACATTTGGTGACAACATTTTGACAGGCCAAATACAAATTAAAATGAGTGAAAATTTACCAGTTTTGTCAACATTTTCTTAAGATTTCTGGGAGTCCAGGTACATAGAACAACTAAGAGAGCATCTCAATTTCTAGATGACCCCACATTGGTGGTAGAGCTCAAAATTTCTGCTAGAAGAATCAGACAATTTCTTACCCCTGGCTACTCATTAGAATCACCTGGCAGCTTTTAACAACTATTATGTTCTGGCTGCACCTGAAACCAATTAATATAGAACACTTGGGAGTGGGGCCAGGGCAAAGGTAGTTTTGACATCTCCCTGGATAATTCTAATTTTCAATTAGGGTTAAAAAAACTAACACTGGATTATAACCTTCTGCTTTAACCTCTGAATTTTTGATCAGGCTCAGAACTGACAATATTAGAACAAAGAGTCTAGCAACTGATATTTCAAATCAAGGCATCCTTTAAAGTCTATGCATCCTTAAAGCCCCCAAGGGAAGGAGAAAAGATAGAAAGCCGAGATCCAGGGCTATAGGGATGAGACGTCTTCTCTCCAGCAATGCCCAACACAGCTGGTTGCCAAGTTCAAAGTCGCAAAGAAGCAGAAGGCAATTTGAGCAAGAGGAAGCTTACAGTTAAGTGAGTCTTGATCAGGTTTTCCTGTTGTCCTACATTCCGAGTTCTTTCACTATCCTATTACTCTTTTACAGCCCAGCAGAGCCAAGATTAAATTACATCTAAAATTTTATAGCGCCCCTGAACTTCTCTGAATTCCTGTCTAACCAACACCAGCCAAGGTGGTAAAGTAGCCTGAGTTACTACCTCTCAAAAATTAACCTTAGTGCCAGTGTAAAGGAATGTGGTTTTACTAAAGTACAAGATACACATATAGTTTAGTGATTTTTGTGATCCAACAAAGAGAAAAAACATCTTAAATATACATATATTTTAATGGGGGAAAAACAGGACTTAGAAGACTTTGAATCACTGAGACAGAGCCTTGTACCTTAGCCCAAAATCTCTCCCAAACCACCTATAATGCTTTTCTAAGATCTAAATCTTAGAATCTTTTGGCAAACCATTATATTTGAGAATTTTTTAATAAAACTGACATTATTAATAAAATTTTACTAAATATTTCTTTCCCATTTTTCTACTCTAGAAAAGAATTAACACACAACTTAGAATATACTTAATTTAATGTAAGGCAAGGAATCTCATTTTGTCCTCCTTAAATATATAAAATACTATTAAATAGCTTCTGTGTTTCTTAGTCCAACATGTTAAGGAACAGGGCGTCTCAAGGTACAAGAAATGAGAATAAAACAGCCGATCTTATTGGAGATCTGCTCTAACAACATAAAACAGCATCTCTCAGGGAAATGACTGGGATAAAGGGAATAAAAAATAATGCTATATACTGACTAACTGAACATAAAAAAAAAAGTCACTGTTAATGAAAGGGTAATAGTGATTTATACATACCCATTATGTACTAATCGCCAGAAGAAAATCCACTTTAGGTAAATAATTTTATCCAATCAATGACTATTTTTTATAAGCCTACTTTAAAAAATTGGGTCAGTATAGACTATTGGTAAATGTAATGGGTTTTGGCGTTTAGAAGTTCACCCAGCACGCTTCACCTCTCCATAAATATGCTGTGGCCTTGAGATCCTCAATTATGAAATGGAGATAGAAGTTTAATTATTTGATAAGAATTTGTGAATTTTACATAGGGAATAAATGAAACTTTTGTCACATGTTTGGCTTTTAGCAAAACTCGATAAATATGTACTCTTAGTGTTCATATTTTACTATAGTTATTTAAGTCTATAACGTTCCATCTCTGCTGCTAACACCCAGTCCAAACCAGGAAACTATTTAACCAAACTACTTTAAAAGTCTACTGGAGCACCTGGCTGGCTCAGCTGGTAAAGTGTGCAACTCTTGATCTTGAGGTTGTAGGTTTGAGCCTCATATTGGGTGATAGAGATTACTTAAAAAAAAAAAAAACAACTTAAAAAAAAGTCTACTACAACTTCCCTCCTCTCTCTCCCCAAACACATAGTCATTTTCCCCGTTACTTTAAAGATAGAATGTTTATTTTAAAATTGCAATTCTATTTCTCTCACTTGTCTGTTTAAAAACTGTGTTTCATATCAACTATTCTCATGTTAAAGTCTCAAACATGATCTTTAGGACACTAAATAACATAGATCTCCAATCTGTGTTTTGTCATCATCAAAAACTCCCCCAAAGTCCCGCCAATATGTTTAGCCATTGTTTATTGAATAAAAAAATAACTTCCACTGGCCTTCTCACTAGTAATCCCTCCACCTAAAACTTATAATGTACCCCTTTATTCCATTTCTGCAAATCTAATTCTTTAGCCTTCACATTTGATCTTCACTTAATCAAGTAGTCTTTCCTGAATTGCCCAACCCCACTCCAGAATAGTATATGTGTTTAAATTACCTTTCCCTTTATGACCCCCTACATATCATCTGTAACACTCATCATACTTGTATTTATTTGTTCCATACATATCTTCCTTCTTAGCCATGTGGTTTACTTTGACCAGTGGAATAAGTAGCATATAAGTAAATGCTTGATTTTTTAATACATGGCTGTGCTTATCCTCTTGAATTTGTGTCTTTTGCCATGAGAATATCTTGCCTTGATTAGCCACTGGTTGAAAGATAGGAGTGACATATGGAGCAAATGTCTGGACTGACAAGTCCAGACAATATCAACTTACCAGGAGGCAGGAAATTAAGAAATGAATGTTTTTTAATGTTTTGAGTTTTTATTTAAATTCTAATTAGTTAACATTAGAGTAATATTAGTTTCAGGAGTAGAATTCAGTGATTCATCACTTACATATACCACCAATGCTCATCACAATAAGTGCTCTCCTTAATACCCAGTACCAATTTACCCCATGCCCCCACCCGCCTCCCTTCCAACAACCTTCAGTTTGTTCTCTGTAGTTAAGAGTCTCTTCTATGGTTTGTCCCCCCTTTCTTTTTTCCTTTCCTTCTGTTCATCTGTTTTGTTTATTAAATTCCACATATGAATGAAATCATACAGTATTTGTCTTTCTCTGACCTAACTTACTTTACTTAGCCTAATACCCTCTAGCTCCATCCATATCATTGCAAATGGCAAAGTTTCATTCTTTTTGATTGCTGAGCTATAGTCCATTATATATATACCACTTCTTCATTATTCATTCATCAGTTGATGGATATTTGGACTCTTTCCATAATTTGGCTATTGTTGATAATGATGTTATAAACATCAGGGTGTATGTGCCCCTTCAAATCAGTATTTTTGTGTCCCTTGGGTAAATACCTAGTAGTGCAATTGCTGGGTCATAGGGTATTTCTATTTTTAACTTTTTGAGGAAACTCCATACTGTTTTCCAGAGTGGCTGCACCAATTTGCATTGCTACCAACAGTGTAAGAGTATTCCCCTTTCTCCACTTTCTCGATAACATCTGTTATTTCCTCTGTTGTTAATTTTAGCCATTCTGACCAGTGCGAGGTGATATCTCATCATGGTTTTGATTTGTATTTCCCTGATGATGAGAGATGCTGAGCATCTTTTCATGTGTCTATTAGCCATCTGTATATCTTCTTTGGAAAAATGTCTATTCGTGTCTTCTGCCCAAAGATTAATGTTCATAGTTGTATGCCAGTGAGTTCTGGCATTGTTTGGTGTGCAAAATATATGCTTGATATATGCATATATATACATACATATATATCTCAAAGCAAGATAACCAGGGTTTGGAAATATATTTAATTTGGTAGGAATTTCCACTAAGGAAATAATATACCTAAGAAGATTCATTTTGGAAAATGTATATGAACTTGAATACATCCTGGTTCTAATCTGCCCATTTCCTTAGCCCAACCACATAACCTAGAATTAAATATAAAGTAATCAAGAAAACAATGCTGGTAGTATAGTTACAGATTTGGTCCTATTAGAGCTGGGATGCTGTGTGTGTTTGTTTTCTTACGTCTTGGTAAACCTAATACTGTTTTGAATTCTTTCACACTTGCAGATTTATTCATGACAAGATTTTATACAACAAAGACCAGGCATATGATAGTCTACCTTTATAAATATAGGACTGCCATTTATTCCTATATTTGTAGATATGGAACTGGCATTTATTCCACTTCTATAACCTAGAGGTTATAAAACATCCACTCCCATAAAAAGAATTCAAGTTTGTTTTGGCTTGATAGTCACATAAAAGTCCAAAGTCTTCCTGTGTAATAATTTAACTTATTAAGCCTTATCTTCCTTATACTATGGCCAAATGGATTTTTTATTTAATGTTTACATTTTTTTGAGCAAAGGAAAACATATAAATTAATTCTAGTAAATTTTGTCTTGCTATAATTAGTTCATTGACTTAGGCAGTCTTGTCTTTTATGGTGTCTGTGTTGGGGGGGTGTTAATACAAATTCTATTACTCAACATTTCTATTTTTAAATTTTTCTAATATTTCATCTAAATGAGCAGCATGACATCAATGGTATTAGAGTATTTCATGAAAAAGTGAACTGGATAAATCTAAGCATATCGCCAGATGAAACCACCATATCATCTTCACTACATATCACCAGTTCAGGAATTATTAGATATTATTGGTTTAAAATGTTTAAATAGTTAATTCAGTATTTACTTCTAGTTCATTGCAATAGTATATGGGCTGATCTTGGGTGTTTAGAGATTTTTGCCCGTGTTAATTCTTGCAGGGGATACACATCTTCTAAAAAGAAATTATCTAACTCCTAGATGTTTGAAAAATAGTGTCTTTTATTATAAATCTAAGAGATACTGCTATGTCATTTCTGTATGCTCCCATGTAGTCAGTCTGTATACAAGGAAGGAAAATAAGATATGTTCTTATTTTAATACAGAGTGGAATGGGTAGTTTTTCAGGAGATTCATAGTAGAGTTCATAGCTATTTTTTAAATAGTGCACAGTAAATATTTTAATCCCTCCTATTGCCACATATTAAGTCCACTTCAGGAAAAAATAAAAGTGATAAGCCATTAAATATGAGGAATTCTTAATCTCAGGAAACAAACTGAGGGTTGCTGGAGTGGTGAGGGGTGGGAGGGATGGGGTGGTTGGGTGATAGACATTGGGGAGGGTATATGCTATGGTGAGTGCTGTGAATTGTGTAAGACTGTTGAATCACAGACCTGTACCTCTGAAACAAATAATACATTATATGTTTAAAAAAAAAGAAGATAGTAGGAAGGGAGAAATGAAGGGGGGGAATCAGTGGGGGAGACGAACCATGAGAGACTATGGACTCTGAGAAACAAACTGAGGATTGTATAGGGGAGGGGGGATGGGTTAGCCTGGTGATGGGTATTAAAGAGGGCATGTACTGCATGGAGCACTGGGTGTTATATGCAAACAATGAGTCATGGAACACACTACATCAAAAACTAATGATGTAATGTATGGTGATTAACATAATAAAATAAAAAAATGTTTTGCATGAACAAAGAATTTTTCTTTGTTCTCTACTGTGGTGATGACTAGGGATAGTGAGGACAATTGCTATAATGGCTTTTCCGATTATTTTGATGGATTGACAATGATCCTGAAATATTCCAACAGGTTCTTACTTAAGTGATGATACATTTCTTATTATTAGTTCAGTTCAGAGAGATAACATATTTTTAAATAGTATTACATTGTTCTTTATACTTGACTAAAACCTAACAAAAGAATAGTTTTACACTTTACTGGAGTATTGATTTGATGAACACTGCTATACTATTCAAAAATATGTATCAATTCTCTTTAATATATAATATAAATAAATAATATAAAATATTATATTATAAATTAATTAGGGGTGATCAGTACACTAAGCTACATATAAGCAAATAGCTATTATTTGTAAACTGCACTTTGGAAGATAAGGAAGAAAGTTTGAAATTCTTCTATTTAGTCCTTGATAGTAAAGATAAAGTTTCATCATCAAAAATAAAAGCAAAGGACCCAAAATACATGAATAGACACTGGTTCCTAACAATCACTTACTATTACACACTTCCTAAGCTACTCTGTTGAAATATTTTGTCCTTCTGAAAATAGTAAGAGACAGTGCTTTCCATATTAAATATGAGTGTTTTAGGAAGAGGGAGAAATATATCATGGGTTAGTAACCACCAATAAAAATGAGATTAAAGTGCAAATAAAAACATACTGTGTACTCTACAAATGTAATAGACTTGTAGATTGGGAAGCTTCTTATATTCTACTTTGTTATTGATATTCCTCAGCTTGTTTCTGTTATTAACATCAAGGAATTGGTTTAAACTTTGACTTAACTCTTAAACTTATCTGGAATTCTTTAATAAAAGAACACCAAGAGACAGCCTGGTGCCCTTAGAAAGAAAGAGCACTTTAGGGGGTGCCTGGGTGGCTTAGTTGGTTGAGTAGCAGACTGTTGGTTTCAGCTCAGTCATGATCTCAGGGTTGTGGGATAGAGATCCCCATTGGGCACCATAGTCAGCAGGGAGTCCGCTTGAGATACTTTCCCTCTTCCTCTCCCTCTATGCCTCCCTCCTGCTCTCTCTCTCTCTCAAATAAATAAATCTCAAAAAAAAAAAAAGAAAGAAAGAAAGATAGAACTTTGATCTCTATAAAACATGATTGTGGGTGAGATAGATCCAATTAAATTGAAGTCTTTGTTTTGTTTTTTATTTTTATTTTTTATTTTTAAATTTTATTATATTATGTTATGTTAGTCACCATACAATACATCATTAGGCTTTTTCTTATTTTTTATTATGTTATCTTAATCACCATACATTACATCATTAGTTTTTGATGTAGTGTTCCACAATTCATTGTTTGCATATAACACCCAGTGCTCCATGAAGAATGTGCCCCCTTAATACCCATCACCAGGCCAACCCATCCTCCCACCCCCTCCCCTCTAGAACCCTCAGTCTGCTTTTCAGAGTCCATCATCTCTCATGGTTCATCTCCCCCTGGATTTGAATGTGGGGGGGCATCATTAGTTTTTGATGTAGTGTTCCACAATTCATTGTTTGCGTATAACACCCAGTGTTCCATGCAGCACGTGCCCTCTTTAATACCCATCACCAGGCTAACCATCCCCCCACCCCCTCCCCTCTAGAACCCTCAGTTTGTTTCTTAGAGTCCATAGTCTCTCATGGTTCATCTCTTCCTCCGATTTCTCCTTCATTTTTCCTTTCCTTCTCCTAATGTCCTCCGTGCTATTCCTTATGTTCTACAAATAAGTGAAACCATATAATTGACTTTCTCCACTTGACTTATTTCACTTAGCATCATCTCCTCCAGTCCCATCCATGTTGATGTAAAAGTTGGGTATTCATCCTTTCTGATGACTGAGTAATAGTCCATTGTATATACGGACCACATCTTCTTTATCCATTCATCTGTGAAGGGCATCTCGGCTCTTTCCACAGTTGGGCTATTACAGACATTGCTGCTATGAATATTGGGGTGCATATGGCCCCTCTTTCATACATCTGTGTCTTTGGGGTAAATACCCAGTAGTACAATCACTGGGTTACAGGGTAGCTCTATTTTTAATTTTTTGAGGCACCTCCACACTGTTTTCCAAAGTGGCTGCACCAGTTTGCATTCCCACCAATAGTGTAAGAGGGTTCCCCTTTCTCCACAACCTCTCCAACATTTGTTGTTTCTTGCCTTGTCAATGTTTGCCATCCTAACTGGTGTAAGGTGGTATCTCAGTGTGGTTTTGGTTTGAATTTCCCCGATGGTTAATGATGATGAACATTTTTTCATGTGTCTGTTAGCCATTTGTACGTCTTCTTTTGAGAAGTGTCTGTTCATGTCTTCTGCCCATTTTTTGACTTGATTATTTGTTTTTTGGGTGTTGAGTTTGAGAAGTTCTTTATAGATCTTGGATACCAGCCCTTTATCTGTAGTGTCATTTGCAAATATCTTCTCCCATTCTGTGGGTTGTCTCTTTGTTTTGTTGACTGTTTCCTTTGCTGTGCAGAAGCTTTTTATCTTGATGAAGTCCCAAAAATTCATTTTTGCTTTTGCTTCACTAACCTTTGGAGATGTATCTTAAAAGAAGTTGCTGTGGCCGATGTCAAAGAGGTTACTGCCTATGTTCTCCTCTAGAATTTTGATGGATTCCTGTCTCATATTGAGGTCTTTCATCCATTTTGAGTTTATCTTTGTGTATGGTGTTAGAGAATGGCCGAGTTTCATTCTTTTGCATGTGCCTGTCCAATTTTCAAATTGGCAAAGAAGAAGTCAAACTCCCTCTTTTCGCAGATGACATGATACTTTATGTGGAAAACCCAAAAGTCTCCACCCCCAAATTACTAGAACTCATACAGGAATTCAGTAATGTGGCAGGATACAAAATCAATGCACAGAAATCAGTTGTTTACTTATACACTAACAATGCATCTGTAGAAAGAGAAATTAGAGAAATGATTCCATTTACATTAGCACGAAAAACCCTAAGATACCTCGGAATCAACCTAACCAAAGAGGTAAAAGATCTATACTCTAGGAACTACAGAACACTCATGAAAGAAATTGAAGAAGACACAAAAAGATGGAAAAACATCCCATTCTCATAGATTGGAAGAATAAACATTGTTAAAATGTCTATGCTATCCAGAGCAATCTATACCTTCAGTGCCATCCCGATCAAAATTCCAATGACATTTTTCAAATTGCTGGAACAAACAATCCTAAAATTTGTATGGAATCAGAAAAGACCCCAAATCGCCAAGGAAATGTTGAAAAAGAAAAACAAAACTGGGGGCATCACGTTGCCTGATTTCAAGCTATATTACAAAGCAGTGATCACCAAGACAGCATGGTACTGGCACAAAAACAAACATATAGACCAATGGAACAGAATAAAGAGCCCAGATATGGACCCTCAACTCTATGGTCAAATAATCTTTGACTAAGTAGGAAAAAATATGCAATGGAAAAAAGATAGTCTCTTCAATAAATGGTGCTAAAATGAAGCCTTTGAATTCAGGTTAGCCCAGCCTCAAAAGAACAGCATTTTCTTCATAAATAGTTTTTAAAAAAATAGAAGCAAAATAAGAAAATAGGTAGAAAATTAGGATATGTATAAAAATAAATAGCAATTTGAACAACTTAAAATATATTTAATATGTTTAGAAATTGTGATTAATATTTAAGTTCTTAAATTGTTTATAATTTGAAGTTTTTGATACGTTAAAAAATGCATATACATTAGAGAAATTTGAGTTGTGACAGCTGGTTAAAATGTGATTACATGAAAACCTTATACAATCACTTCTCTAAAGAATATACAACTCCTCCAACAACCTCCCCCGACCCTACCCCCAAAAAGAGAAATGCTATTGAATTTACATGGAAGCCTGTATCCTGAGGGGAGAATAGTAATTTTATAATACAGTCCCACTAACAGTGTTGGCATCAACTTCTTTATTTGCAGCCCTCTCCAATATATTACAATTGATATGTATAACATTAACTCATTGTATAGAGTACATCAAATGTCTTTTATTAATCTTCACTAAAATGAAAACTGACAAAAATATATTGCCAAGGAATCATACATGAAAAGCAAATTTATTTATGTAATTTCCAACAAGGAAATGGCAGAAATTATATTTTTTCCTATTCCTACAACAACCTCTTTGTCAACCATGTTTCAAACAAAGTCAGCTATTTACATAGTATTATCAGGAAGAATATTTCAGAAATAGCTCTAAAATAAATATGACTGACAATAAACCTTGTTGCATTGTATATTTCATCTTGAGATATTAAATATGAATAGGATTAAGTTATTATGATCATATAACAACATTCAAAACATTAAGAAAAACTATATTTTCAGGAATTTAAAAAACTCTCACAATATACTATTTTTTATTGATAAGATTTTACTAAATTTCTTTTTTTTAACTTTTATATATTTATTTGACAGAGAGAGAGCACAAGAAGGGGGAGGACTAGGCAGAAGGAAAGGGAGAAGCAAGCTCCAGAGCCCAATGCAGGGCTCTATCCCAGGACCCTGGGATCATGAGCTGAGCCAAAGGCAGATGCTTAACCAGGCGCCCCTAAATTTCTGATAAATGGTTGTGAAACACGAGTTTTCTCACTTAAGGGAAAAAGCACAAGATGGTTGTGAAACATTAGTTTTCTTACTTAAGGGAAAAAGCACAAAATGGCACAATACCATTGTTCTTTTGACCACAGTAAAAATAGGAGATAGAGCACACCAGAAGTATTAAGTTGTACTGCTCTGCCAGCAAATATTATGAAGTTGAGCATATAGTCTGCTAAGGATATGAAAAAAGTATTAAAATTTTACATTATATTTGCAAAGTATGCTGAAAATCTGTAAAAAATGGAACTAATTATGCTTTATGAAAACTATAGAGTTGGTTGTCATAGAATATGCCTCAGCATTTGCTTCTCTTTAGCTTTCTTAAAAATTTTTGGTGCTGTTAATAAAATCAGTTTAGGGGTGCCTGGGTGGTTCAGTCGTTAAGCGTCTGCCTTTGGCTCAGGTCATGATCCCAGGGTCCTGGAATCGAGCCCCGCATCGGGCTCCCTGCTCCACGGGAAGCCTGTTTCTCCTTCTCCCACTCCTCCTGCTTGTGTTCCCTCTCTCGCTGTGTCTCTGTCAAATAAATAAATAAAATCTTTTTAAAAAAAAATAAAAATAAAAATAAAATCAGTTTATTACAAGTAAACATTCAAAAGATACCTCAGTTTTCTGTATCAGAATTTTCTTTCAGTCTTGCTCTCACTTTCATTCTCTGAATACATCAGAATCTGAATATATCAGAAATCTAAAGTGTCTACAGAGATTGAGCCACTCCTATCTTTTGGATAAATCATTTTCTGGCCATTTATAAAAGTTTAATTTTGCACTTCATTTTAATAGAGTTTTAGGGTAGGGATTTAGTTACTGGATTTACATTTATTCCATTATTATTGTTAAAATTTTAATTTATATAAATTAAATTCACAGTTTAATTGTATAGTTTTTATTTAGTTATTTTTTCATTGTACAGTTTTTAAAATTTTGAAAATGTGTACAGTCATGAAACCACCATCATAATCAAGTATAGAACCATTTTATTAGCCTTGTCCCTTTGTTGTCAACTCCTCCTTCATGGCACTGGTAGCCATGAATCTTTTTTCTGTTTCTATAGCTCTGTATTTTCAAAAATGTCATATAAATAGAATCCTATAACACGTAGCTTTTTGAGTCTGACTTTTTTTTGTATGAATCCTAAAGTACTGAGATCCATCTACACTGTTAGAAGTATCAATAATCTTTCCTTTGTATTGCTGAATATTATTCCATTGTATGGATATGTGACAGTTCATTAATCCAGATCCAGTTGAGAGTTATTTGGGTTATTTCCAGTTTGAGGTGGTTACATATAAGGCACTATTATATTTATTTACAAGTTTTTGTGTAAATATATAGATTTTTATCTCATTTGGCTAAATACCAAGGAATAGATTTACTGGGTTGTAGGCTAAGTAGATTTTTAATTTTATAAGAAACCACCAACCTGTTATCCAAAGTTGCTGTAATATTTTATATTTCTATCAGTAGTGAATGAGAGTTCCAGTTGTTGGACATTCTCTATAATATTCAATACAATCTTTATTTTACATGTCCTAATAGATACATAGTAAAATCTCATTGTATTTTTAATCAGCATTAATGACTAGCAACGTTGAGCATGTTTTCCTGTGTTTACTTGCCATCTCTGGATCATTTTTGGTGCAGTGTCTCTTTCCAGTCATTTGCCTATTTCTACAGTTGGGTTGTTTGGTTTTTTTGTATTAAGTTTTGAGTTTTTTTTTTTTATTTTCTGGATACTAGTCCTTTTTTTTTCTTTAAATTTTTTATTGTTATGTTAATCACCATACACATTACATCATTAGATTTTGATGTAGTGTTCCATGTTTCATTGTTTGTGTATAACACCCAGCGCTCCATGCAGACGTGCCCTCTTTAATACCCATCACCAGGCCAACCCATCCCCCCACCCTCCCTCCCCTCTAGGACCCTCAGTTTGTTTTTCAGAGTCCACTGTCTCTCATGGTTTGTCTCCCCCTCTGATTTCCACCCTCTTCATTCTTCCCCTCCTGCTATCTTCTTTTTTCTTTCTTAACATATATTGCATTATTTGTTTCAGAGGTACAGATCTGTGATTCAACAGTCTTGCACAATTCACAGCGCTCACCATAGCTCATACCCTCCCCAATGTCTATCACCCAGCCACCCCATCCCTCCCACCCCACCCCCACTTCAGCAACCCTCAGTTTGTTTCCTGAGATTAAGAATTCCTCATATCAGTGAGGTCATATGATACATGTCTTTCTCTGATTGACTTATTTCACTCAGCATAACACCCTCCCAGTTCCATCCACGTCGTTGCAAATGGCAAGATCTCATTCCTTTTGATGGCAGCAATTGCACTACTGGGTATTTACCCCAAAGATACAAAGGTAGGGATCCAAAGAGGTACGTGCACCCAGATGTTTATAGCAGCAATGTCCACAATAGCCAAACTGTGGAAAGAGCCAAGATGTCCATCAACAGATGAATGGATAAAGAAGATGTGGTATATATATACAATGGAATATTATGGATACAAGTCCTTTACCAGATACATGATTTGCAAATATTTTCTCTAAGTCACTGGCCTCTTTTATAATTATTTTAATAATTTATTTCACAGAGCAAAAGTTCCTAATATGGGTGAAGTATAATTTATCATTTATGGGCCATGCTTTTATGGTTACATAACAATTTTTTTTTTGTCTGACCCAAGGTTAGAAATTTCCCGACTGTTTTTTTCAGAAAGACTTATTGCTTTAAAGTTTAGATTTTGGTCCATGATCTATTTTGAATTAATTTGTCCATATTGTACCAAGTTTGAATTAAGGACCACATTTGTATATGGGCATCTCATTGTTCCAACACTATTTGTTAAAAATGCCTATACTTTACTCAAAAGATTGCATTTGCAACATTTTCAAAAATCAATTGACCATGTTAGGTCTATTTCTAAACTATTCTGTTCCATTTATATATGTCTATTCCTTTTATAGCAATACAATGTCATGATTATAGTAGCGTTATTCCAAATCTAAATGTCAGGTAGTGAGTGAGTCCTTCAATTTGATACTCCTTTTTTTCATAATTGTATAAATTTGAATGAATATGTCGTATGTTTTAGAATAAACTTGTTAAATTCTATAAAACATTCCCACTGAGATTTTGCCTCAAATTACATTGAACCTATCATTATAGCAATAACTGATATCTTAACAATATTGAATCTTCTAATCCATGAAAGTGGTACATTTCTCCATTTACTTAGGTATTCTTTGATTTCTTACATTAGCATCTTGTTTTCACCACACAAATCTTACACATATTTTGTATTTTTTGTGCTTAATAATTGTGTGAATATGTTATTAGCAGTGATATTTTTATATAGAATTATGATCAAATTTATATTGATTAACTCTATAACTATTATTTTTATTTTATTTATTTTATAAATAAATAGTTTTATATAATATAATATAAAATTTGAATGAATTAATTAACTATTAAATATTTTTTTAAAAAGAATGTTTTAAAAATACAACGTCCACCAATGATTAGACATGAAGGCATGTCTCAGGGAAATTGGAAATTTAATGGTTAAAATTGTGAATTGATTAGGAGAATCAGTGAATTTGACACACTTTGAGCTCTTAAAAAAATTATAAAAATGCAATGTTACAGGGATTAGTTGTAAATGTAGAATATACATATGCCTTGAAGATACTAAAAAATATAAACATCAGTCTTCTTGTTCAATTTAGACCTGTTTCTTATGTACTTTACAAAAACTACAGTGGCTGGCCTTGAGATAAATGTATTTTTCACTGATTGCTAAATGAAAGAATGTATATCTAACTGAAGGTTTAGAGATGGAGGGAACTGTCTCTGTCAGCTTACCTCCAGTTTGGCTCTGAGTTTTGTTTTTTTTTTTCTGCTATGTATTAACTTGGTTTTAAAAGATAAGTAATGGGCCACCTGGGTGGTGTCCGCTTGCTCAGCAGGGAGCCTGCTTCTCCCTCTGCCTGCCACTCCCCCTGCTTGTGATCTCTCTCTCTTTCTCTGACAAATAAATAAATAAAATCTTGAAAAAAAAAATAACTTCATGCAGGTAATTATAAAATTAAACTTGACATCAGGAAATGTGTTTTCTCTCTGAATTAACTGGTCTTCAGATAGTCATATAGTAAGACAGGAAGAGAAAAAAATCTTCAAAGCATGTGTGTATTCTCTTCTAAAAATAAATTTAGGTCAGATTAAGATTTTAATATTTTTAAGGTGATTTTTTTTAAGTAGTAATTAAGGATGAGTTCCAACTTTATTAGATCAATTAAGTAGACTTGCACACAGTTTTGTGTATATTGTGTGAATTTTCTTTGGTTAGAACTCCGATGAAATGTTTGCCAAAAGTGATTTTCAAGAACATTCTAGATCAAGGTATACCCTCTAGCATCTTGGTGGCATCTGAGCCAACTCTATCCATCTTTCTGAAAGAGGAATCTATCCCTTTAGAATAAATTATTGTATGGCAAGCTTGATGGTGATCCCTACAATCGGCAAATCTGTGTATATTTCCTTCTGTACCCTGAAATGAAGGCAGACCAATGGAGAGAATATATTGATTATGTCCTATTTACCTTGCAATTCAGAAATTTGGGGTTTTATTTTGGCCTTTATCTCTATACCTTAGTTGATTATGGATAAATGTGTGTGTGCACGTGTGTGTGTGTGTGTGTGTGTATGCGTATGATATATGCACAATTTTTAAGTCAAGCCTTAAATGAAGAAATACTTTCATCTTCAAAAATGTGTGTTTTTTCTCTGGATATTAGCAAACTATATTTTGTACTAGTAAAGCCCACAATTTGACTTGACAAATTAATCACCACCAGTAGAGATGGGAGAGCATTGTTGATAAGAAGCTGCAAATGTGATAAGCACTGGGTGTTATATGCAACTAATGAATCATTGAACACTACATCAAAAACTAATGTATTATACAGTGGCTAATTGAACATAACAACAACAACAACAAAAAAAAACTGCCTTCTTGGGATTATTGCCTAATCTGTTTGTAAGTAATTGGCACTGTTGTAAACCTTTCTGCTATAGACAACTATTAGAAACACAATTGCATCAATCACTATAAAACTATTCAATTTCTTTTGTTAGAAAAACAAACAAAACAAAACAAACAAAACCCTGTGTCCTAGGGGCAATAGTTAGATGAACAAGTTTATAAATCTTGAGACATAGAGTGAACATTCCATGCTAAATTTGATTTAAAAATTAGTTATTTCAATTCTCAGGGATATTTTTCCCTGAAAATTTAAAGGTCCAGTAAATCTTTTACTCTGTCTCTCTCTTGTCATATCTTCTTATAGCAAGTGAATGATAAAGTTTTTTTTTCTTTACGTGTTACATCATCACTTTGTAAACAGCTAAAATTGTTTAATTCTCTAATTTGAGTAAATTTATTAAGAGATTATTAATAGAATTAATATTTGCAGAAAAAAGAAGACAAGTGTTAACATAGTTAAAGAGTGTATACTGAGTTTTGTTTGTATAAAATAATGACTAATGCTATTCTGGGGCCTCTCATACCAAAACTCTGTTTTGTCTATTTGTCTCATCACCTCCTGGGATAAGGTCAGTGGTTATCTCCATTTGAATGATTTCCCCAGATCTTGAAGTTGAATGATGAAGGCAGGAATGAATGGTCCTGGGGAACCAGCACAGATAGATGCTCCCTCATATATAGTCAGTTTGAATGTGTTAATGTGTATAGCTAACAGTTTTTACCTTTTAAATTCTGAAGTAAAACCTATTCAGTAAAACTGAAGTTATCAGCATCATTTTAAACAAATTATCGTCCAAGACAATAACTTTCCTTTGCTTTTTGTGAAAAATGGAGGAAAGTCCAATTTTCACTTGAACAATTTTCATGTCCTTACTGAGTTGTGACTTTAACCAGAGATGGTCAAACAACTTCTTAAATTAAAGGTAACTTGGAAGTTTTGCAATTGCATATTGAAAATGCTTTCTATTAAAAGGAAATTTTATGCAGAAGCTTTAAAACTAAGAATTAGAGAGTTATAATATTGCATAAGAATGTATAATATCAAGATAATTGGATTTTAATCCAAAATTCACTTAATACTTCTAGGTAAATTAGACTCCTCAGCAAATTGAATTTTTAATGGGCTTTAGTTTAAACATGACTATATATTATATCCCTACTGCAATAGTGCAGTTAATAGAGAGCAAAATGGGTTGCAAGTATGGCATTTAACTCATGCAGATATTTGGATTTAGCACAAATGCTAAAATGGGTAAAGCTCTTTAAAAGATCATATATTTGCTTTTCAGGCCTAGTAGGTTGTTATCTAAACTTGTATTGGGGAGAAAGATGAATATATTTTTATACCTAAGTTCTTATAATTTAAATAATTAATGCATTATAAATAAGTTCTTTCAAAACTTGCAACAAAAGATAAAATTGCAAATTATATTCACTTCTACAATTGTTCTATTTAAACGTTCTGGATCTCTCTATATATACATAATCATGTATTTATATTTTTATATGTTATTATATATATATATATATACCCATAGATATTCATATATTTAATTTCTAATATTTCTTTGATATATTTTCTTATTTACTTTTTCATTTAATTTTAATAGTAATTTGGATATATTTACTGAAAATCTAATTGTGTTTAAGAAATTTGGGAAATGCAAGGTGAAGTGAAGGTGAAGACTCTTGAAAAGATAAAATGTGTACTTTTCCAGTTTACAATAAAAAAGTTGCACAGTTAACTCCAGTAGGTGGGCATATGTTAATAATATGTTTGCATATGTGAAAATGAATGTACTTAGGTAACCAGATATTAAATTTTAGACAATGGACAAAAGAGTTTTAGAAACAAAATTATATAAATTGATATAAAAACATTTAATTTATCTTGTTAGATTACTATTTTCTCTCTTTAATAAATGATGATACAATTTATAATAAAATGATTGTAACAGAAACTGTTTTTTAAAAACATTTAATTTATCTTGTTAGATTACTATTTTCTCTCTTTAATAAATGATGATACAAGTTATAATAAAATGATTGTAACAGAAACTGTTTTTTACCATAAAGTAGAATATCAACTGTTTTTTTTTTTTTTTTAATCAGGCCACCTAACTTTCTGAGGTATAATTTTCAGCAAGTAAGAAAGATTTTTTTTTTTTTAGACTTTATTTATTTATTTGACAGGGACACAGCAAGAGAGGGAACACAAGCTGGAGGAATAGGGGAGGGAGAAGGAGGCTTCCCACGGAGCAGGGAGCCTGGTGCAGGGCTGGATCCCAGGACCCTGGGATCATGACCTGAGCTGAAGGCAGATGCTTAACGACTGAGCCACCCAGGCACCCCGTAAGAAAGATTTAAAAACAGATCTTTGAAGCACTATACTAAAAAATGCTTAAACAACAGTTATTAAACTTTGCATAATCATATCACTCTCACTATGATATTATTAATAGCATTATAACTATCTAAATACAGGTTATTTTTACTAATAAATAAGTATTTAACATTTAATTTTATCTTTATCTCACTCTCAAATTTTTATTTTATATTTTATTGCATAGTAATTATATCATAGAACATATTTATAATAAATATGCACTATTTTCATAATTGAATATGAGCACTAATGAAAGCATCTAAAAATAATTAAAGCTTTATATTGATTAGCAAACTCTTCTTATTCCTCTGTAGCTATTTCTTCATCTCCAGCTCAAGAATAAGAGCAGTTACCTAGTTGTTCTCTGATACATCCTAAAAATCTAAAAGAGTTTTTGGGGTATGATAGTTACTTGAAGTTTTCATTGAAAAATAAGTAAAATTGTATTTAGTGTTTAGGACATTCAAGGTAGTTTATTTACTCTAATTCCTTGATCTTTAATATTTCATAGGCCAAATTTATTTATCCATTTTCCCATTTGGCAGCAGTTGAGTTCCTTCCAATTTTTGCTATTACAATTAATGCTAACATCTTTGCACATGTATCCTTGAACAACTGGATAAAAAAAATTTAAGGGGTATGTACATTTTTGTATGTGTATTGGTTTAGTGTAGTTACCTCATTAAGCACAAATGAATGTACATTGCCATGAACATATATTTGTTCAGCTTAAGCTACACACTGCCAAGAAATTTTGAGGCATAGGCAAACGTGCTTCAGATATATATTACAGTTTTATAGACAGCTACTTCATTTTGTAGATAATTTTGCTAGATGCTTCTTTCAATTGTTGTCAAATTTCTAGGGATGAGAATCTCCCAGTGTCAGTATTTCTATGATCCTAGCATCTAAACAATTTAATCAACATTTGTAGGCTTAATCATTTCTAAGTATTCAAAATTGACTCTGGCCTCAATTACAATGAGATCTATAATTTCATACTATTATTCATTGCCTTATGTATAGGATGTGTATTTTCCAAGATGGTAGGGAAGATCATAACAAAATTAAAAATTAGGAAAAAATATAAAAGGAACATTCAAGAATAAATAAAAATAATTCAATTAACTGAACAGCTTACAGATTTGCCTATTAAAAATCAAAGTTGGCTATGTATTTGTAATTATTTGAGAAAGAAAAGAACATAAACATATGGAGGTTATGGGTAGGGGTAATTTGTTTTCATCAGACTTTTTTTAATTTCATTAAACATAGTTCAGTTTTTTTCTGAGACAGCCAATTTCCATACCAAAAAGCACAAAACAGCGAAGTTTTACTTGTAAAACACTTTAAGAGCAGATGTTGTTACTAGACATTTAATCATAAAAATATGGGTACCCCGAACATTTGATGTGGACTCATATTTTACTCAGTAAGTTCTGTTTTATATTTTATAATTCCAGTAGTAGAAATAATTTTGGTTAATAACATGCAAACAGAAAATCATAGTTGAATCCAATTGTATATTGGGATATACAGTATAAGTCTGGAAATATATGTATAATTGTATATTCTTGGATCCATTCTTGTAAGATTTAGGTAAAATATTACCTCAGTAATGCCCTCTGATTTGGTTTGGCCTTTTGAGGAATCTCTAAGGAAACAAATTAGTTAAAAAGAAGTATGAACATAGGCACTGATTGTCATGATTATAAGTTCAATAGAAGTCGTTTATTCTAATGTGACATGTGTTAAAAGAGATAAATCACTCTCTCCTAACAGAGCAGCTCAAGAAGAGCTTAGAGAATTTTTTCTTTCACAAGATTAATCATCATATTAGAGAGACCATTGCTCTTTACCATTTTTCTTCTCAAATTCTGAATTAGCTATGTGAGTCCAGAAAACTATACATATAACTGAGTTGGTTAAGTGTCTGCCTTCAGTTCAGGTCATGATCTCAGGGTCTTGGGATCAGGCCGCAAATCGGGCTCTCTGATCAGCAAGGAGTCTGCTTTGCTTCTCCCTCTCCCTCTCCCTCTGTGCTTTCCCCCTCTCTCTCTCTCTCTCTCTCTTTCCCAAGTAAATAAACAGACAAATAAATAAAATCTTAAAAAAAGGAACTATTGATGATGTACCTTGAGGAATAACATCTACAACTATATTTATATCTATTTATACATCTTCATGTATTTATCAATATGCATCCCCAAAAGTATATACAAAATAGCTAGAGACTGAAACCTTTACATATATAAAAATGGATTTTTTCAGAGATGAGCAATTTATTAACAAGTAAGTGTATAGGCTGTACACCAAAACCAGCATAATCATTTATACTTTGCAATATGAAAAAAATATTGTTTTATGAAACTATATTTTAATTCTTTCCTCTCACAATCCTTATAACAGTTTAGTCTAATTCAAATAGTTTTCATTATTTGAGACAATCAAACACATTCAATGTGTAACATAATTTTAAACATTTTTTTGATTTAACTGTGGTTACTTACAAGGAGATTAAATTCCACAATAGGGCAAGCATTTTTGGCAATTTATTTTTTTTTGATAGATGTAGAAAAGTATTATAAATAATGTCCTGTGTCAGACAGATTGGAAGGTGACCCTCCATCATCACGGCCTCTAGTTATTCGTACCTTTGTGTAATCCCCTCTACTTGAGTATGCAGGACATGCAACTTGCTTCTAACCAATAGATTATGGCAAAGACAATGCAATGTCATTCCCATAATTACATCATGTTATATAACACTCCAGCTTGCTAGTGGACTCACCCTACTGACTCTCCTTGATGGCTTGATGGACCAAGTGGCTCTATTGGGAATACCATGTAGCAATGAATTGAGAATATTCTCCAGGAACTGAGGATGTTTTACAGCAAGAAGCCTGGACATTCAATCTCACATTAGCAAGGAGATAAATTCTGCCAACAATCCCAGTGATCACTGAATCAAGCCTCCAGATGAGAATGCAGTCCAGCTGACTTATTGATTATAGCCTTGTGAGACATCAGACAACCCAGAAACACAGAAACTGTAAGACTGTGTGTGTTGTTTTAATGTTGAGATTGTGGTGATTTTTTTGCAATGATATAAAACTCATACATGTCCCAGTGAAGGTATTTTCAAATCTAGTCATTGAGCAACCATGTTTAACATGCCATTCTGTGTGAATCAAGAACCATGATAAATGGAAATGCAACAGCAATGAATTAAATATAATCCTTGACTTTGAGGATCTTACTAAGAGTGGATCACATAAATAAGTAAGTCTTATGCAAAGTATTAAGTGCTATAATAGAAGTAAGAAATGGATGTTATAGACACAAAATAAGGGTTCATGGGGGAGTTTCTGTCAACACTTTGCATTTGTTGATTATTCTCTTAAATTTCTTGTAATCAGAAGAATAATCACTTAGTTTTTACAAAATAAAAATCAACTTGAAGAAACCAAGTCAGTTTTGCTATGCATCTGTTCATTTGCTTCTTCATTATGCTATTTAATGTTTTCTTCTATCTCTTGCATTTCCTACAAATTGGATTTAGCTCTAAAAACTTGATTAGATTCAAGCTCTTTTTGGTTTTGTTTTTGCAAGAATACAGGCCTATACAGACTGTGTAGTTCATGTTGTATCATATCAACAAAACAAAACATAGTATCTGATTATCTTCATAAAAGTATCAGTGAGTTGGTGACATTGTAAAATTTCTCTTCAAATTTTCATCTTATAATTTCATCTAAAGCAAACTTTCTCTCACCAGCTAGTTATTTCATTACTTTGAGATATAACATCCACAAGAAAGGCAGAATACATTCATTATTTTACCTGTAATCACCACATTTTATAATCAGAAGTAACTGCTTTAATGGTGACCATCAAGTTTTGGTTTGTGTCTTTTTTTTTCTCTTTTTAAAATTTTATAAATGTCATAGATTTTATATATGTTCACTTATTATTCACAGTCTTTTTTTATGTTAAACTTGTCTCATTTGGGGCCACTTGAGTACTTCATGTTGATGCCTCTCTCCTTCAGTTCGCTTCCTTGCTCTGGCAGCTTTTTCACCTTTTGACACATGTTATCCTAGGACAACCATTATCCTAAAGAGCCCTGTGTCTTTGTTGTGGGAAATTATAATTAGCTTCCACAGTTTGAGCCCTAGTAGATGGTGTTAATTGTAACTGAAAGGTTATTCCCTGTCCTTCTGAGTGGGCAGAGAAAAGAAATATGTAGTTTTGAAAAACAAATTATGATATCCACTTCAATTTTAACATTTCAAGGCTTCTACTTAATTCCCTTTTTATCTTATTCTGAAAAAAATGTTGTTAACCTCTTTTTAAAAAATACTGAGACATATTAAAAATTTTAAGAATTTATTTGAGCAAAAATTGATTGGAACTGGACAGTGCCAAGATGGAAGTGGTTAGGGGCCCTCTGCCAACTGGAACCATCAAGATAGTGTGGAAGCAAAGAAAACAAATTATTTGATTGGCTCTAGCTTTAAGCCTAGTTGGCTGTTTGTGATGGGCTGTCCTTCGTGTTTTGATTTTGTAACTTTGAGGTATTTACAGGCTTAGATTTTGGTTTCCTTAGGTAGGCCATCATGGCCTCAGAGCCACATCAGCCTCTTTGTTTAATTAATTTAGCAGCATTGAAAATATATTCTTAAAGATTTTATTTATTTGTCAGAGAGAGAGAGAGGGAGAGAGCACAAGCAGGGAGAGCAGCAGGCAGAGGGAGAGGGAGAAGCAGGCTCCCAGCTGAGCAGGGAGCCCAATGTGGGGCTCAATCCCAAGACTCTGGGATCATGACCTGAGCCGAAGACAGATGCTTAACCAACTGAGCCACCCAGACGTCCCGAAAATATTTATTTCTTTAAAAATATACTGGGGCGCCTGGGTGGCTCAGTTGGTTAAGCGACTGCCTTTGGCTCAGGTCATGATCCTGGAGTCCTGGGATCGAGTCCCACATCGGGCTCCCTGCTCAGCAGGGAGTCTGCTTCTCCCTCTGACCCTCTTCCCTCTCGTGCTCTCTATCTCTCAGTCTCTCTCAAATAAATAAATAAAATCTTTAAAAAAAAATAAAAATAAAAAAATAAAAATATACTGATATATACAATTATATATACAATAGTATACCAGAATTTCAAAATAATACCACTTTTGAAATTACTGAAAAAATAAAAATTTCAGTTTGAGCTATATTTTTTCTTTGAAAGTATCTCACGATGGATATATTATCAAAATAGTGCATTTTAAATCACTTGAAATATTTTCTCTATGTGATTTTATTACTAACTTGAAACACCAGTTCACTTATTCCATGTTATTTCCAAAATTTAGGAAGTACATTTTTGTCTTTTTTAAATTTAATTTTATATTTTAAATAAACAAAATGTTTTGCACGGTTGCAAATTCCAATTATACAATAAGGTATAACCAGAGATGTTTCATATGTATCCGGTCTCCACCGCCTTGATTTGTATCATATACAGCTGACCCTAATCCCAGTAATATATCTCCTGATGGGCTGTCCCCAGTCCTCATATGCCATAACACTTCATCTCCTTCTGACAACATATATGAGAAAATCTTTTCACTTTTAAGCAGATGATGTTATATCTTTATTTCCTATTACTTTTGTTATTATGTGCTATGTTTGTTTTTCTATTCATCATTTTGGGGTTCTTACAAGGGATTCTTTTCTTTTTCATGATTATTAACATACACACTATCTAGGCTAAACCTTAGGGATCATGATTTCTATTGAATATTTTTAAGAGTTATTGCAAAGTGGAAAATCTGTTTAAAATAAGTCTTTTTAATGAAATTGAGCAATTCTCTAGTTCAGATTTTACCATTGTAATAACTAGTGGAGTTTTAAAGATCAAGGAATTAGTCAAATTGCAAACATCAGGGACAAACAAATACTGAAGAAATTTGTGATCATTACTTGACTCTAGTTAGGGAAATCACAAAAGAAGAATTTTCTTTAAGGGCATTACATTAATGTGTAAAGACTACCAACTACTTTGGGATGATATCATATAAATAACAATTTTCCTCCTGAAGAACAGAAAAAAAAATGCTGAAGGCAATTCAATCTGTTCCAGCAACACTGTATTAGGGAAAAGTCATTAAGTCAAGAAAAAAATAAGATATGAAAATATGTGGAAAATAATACACATTTCATAGAATTAGAAAATGTCTGAATAGATATAATGATAGATTCATGATGTTTGAGCTGTTTTCTAATCTAAATGTTTTCTTATAAGAATCACCTCTTTTGACAGTAAATTCTTAATCTTCTTTTATATTAATTTGAACTTAACTTATATTTCCAAATTAACTGGAAAAGTTTGTGTAGAGATTGATTACCCGTGTATTAATGCTAATTATTTCATTTCCTGCTTTTGCAACTTTGTCAAACAACAGCATTTTGATCCTCAGTAATCTCATTTATAAAATGAATACATTACACTTCATCACATTTTAAAAGGGGTAAATGAAGAAAATATCTTATTAATTCTAAGAGAAATGTTCTTTTTCACATTTTTACATACCTAGGATATAAATTAAACTGATAAATTCTTAGGGCGCCTAGGTGACTCAGATGGTTAAGCGTCTGCCTTCGGCTCAGGTCATGATCCCAGGGTCCTGGGGTGGAGTCCCACATTGGGCTCCCTGCTCAGTGGGGGGTGTACTTCTGCCTCTCTCCCTGCTCATGCTCTCTCTCTCTCTTTTTCTGTATCTCTGTGTCTCAAGTGAATAAATAAAATCTTTAAAAAAAATAAATGAAAAAAATAAAAAATAAAAAAATAAATTGATAAATTCTTATGACTGTTTAGAATGTATTTTTCCCTTTAGTTTAGATACATTTCACAAATGATGGAGTTTTTATTTGGAGGATGTGGTATATACACTGCCTAGTATAATACTCAACACATAATTTATATTCTACAGATGGCAATATGTAGTAGGGCAGACTAAGCTTTTTCTTTCAGTGTGGTCAAGCATTTTTAGAAAGAACATCAAGAAACTGTTGAACTGCTAATTATTTAACCAGATGACTTTATTCTGTATTGAAATGAAAGTGTTTTTATTCACTTCCGCCTTAAGAATTTCACTTTAAAGATCTCATTAATAGAAACATCCCCTTAGAAATTCCAACACTGAACAAAACCTTAACAGATGTGTGTGTGTGTGTGTGTGTGTGTGTGTGTTGTCATTGCTAATAAACTGTAATATCCACGAAGATAGACATTATGATATGCACCATTATATCTGCAGTAACACTGTACTGACTTCCAACAGGAACTTCCCTTCATTACTGGTAGGAATGCAAAATGGGGAAGTTACTTTGAAAGACACTTTGGTTCTTTCTTAGAAAACTAAACATATTCTTGCCATGTGATACAGCAATTGTGTTCTTTGATATTAACCCAGATAAGTTGAAACTTACGTCTAAACAAAAACGGGCAGGGCGCCTGGGTGGCTCAGTTGGTTAAGCGACTGCCTTCGGCTCAGGTCATGATCCTGGAGTCCCAGGATCGAGCCCCACATCGGGCTCCCTGCTCAGCAGGGAGTCTGCTTCTCCCTCTGACCCTCTTCCCTCTCGTGCTCTCTATCTCTCATTCTCTCTCTCTCAAATAAATAAATAAAATCTTTAAAAAAAAATAAAAATAAACAAAAACGTGCACATAGATGTTTAGAGACTTATTTACAATTATGAAAACTTGGAAGTAACCAAGATGTCCTTCAGTAGGTGAATGGACAAATAAACTGGTATATTCAGACAATGGAATATCATTCAGTCCTAAAAACCAATGAGAAGGGCCCTTGGGTGGCTCAGTCAGTAGAGCATGTGACTCTTGATCTTGATGTTGTGAGTTCAAGCCCCACGTTGGGCATAGAGATTACTTAAAAAACATAAAAAAGAAAAAGAAAAAAAGAAGTGAGCTATCAAGTCATGGAAAGGCACAGAAAAACCTAAATGCATATAATTAGGTGAAAGAAAGCAATTTGAAAAGACTATATACAGCATGATTCCAAATATGTAGCATGATGAAAAAGGCAAAACTGGAAACAATATAAAAAAAAATCAATTGCGGTGGGTGATTGGGGGTGGAGGAGAGATGAATGGGCAAAACAACAGATACTTTTTAGGGTAGTGAGAACACTGTATGATACTATAATGATAGATACATGTCATTATACGTTTATCCAAACTCATAGAATGTACAACGCCAAGAGTGAACCCTAAGGTAAACTATGGACTTTAGGTAATTATGATGTATGAATGCAGGTTCATTCTTGGTAAAAAATATAACATCCTGGTGAGTAATATTGATAACTGGGGTGGCTATGCATGTGTCATGGTAGAAAGTATATGGGAAATCTTTGTATTCTTCATTCAGTGTCACTGTGGATCCAAAACTGCCCTAAGAAAATAAAGTTTATTAATAAGAAAAAAATTAAATTTAGAAAAAATCATTTAAAATTATTTCTGAATATTAAGCACATACAAAATAGTATTATGCAAATATGAAAGGCATAAAAATCATGATACCCACCCACTGTGGAAATAGAATATTTTCATGATTTTGAATATCTTGTGTATTCCTTACCTATTGTATCCCATTTCTACTTTCCTCAGGCTTTATCAGGCTTTCTTTGATTTTATAATATAGATTCTTATCCACAAAAAATATGTTGTTTAATTCTGTATGTTCTAAATTATTATATAAAAGAAACCAGGGTACACATATCTTTTTCTCTTTTTGCCTCAGATAGAAATATTCCTATGCCAGCTGCATCTTACATGCATACATAAGTGTATATTAAATATGCAAGTGACATATCCCTATTCTTTCATATACTCTATTACATGAACATATCATAATAAGCCCATTATTGGAAATATCTCAGTCCTAACTGTCTCCCCATCTTGGTTTGAAAATTCCCTTTTACCTTGTAGTAAGAGTGTGGAGATGACATTTCTTTCCTGAAATCCAAGGTCGATGGCTGCACCCGAGAATGAATATTCTGAGTTTTTTTCTTCTGTTTCCTGATGTTAGACAGTGGAAACAATTAACATCATCCTGATATGCATGCTTCATGAAAAGTTCAGAAAGTAAACCATCCCTTATTTTTTCCATTTACCATTCAGATTTAACCAAAAATGGCAAGGAACTTTATTATACTTTCCACTATAGCCTTCCTGTGGATGGCACAATTACCTCTATTCTCAGTAAAATATGTTTGCTTGACATGTCAGTCCATGTTTGCAAAGTGGACCCTCAAAGGGACAGCATTTAAAAAATTATTTAATAATTAAATTGTTACAGATTAAACCTTCATATAACTAGAATCTTTTTAAATTCATCATTGAGGAAACAGAAAACAACTAGTTTAGTAATTTGTCTTAGTGATGTTTAAATTTCAAGTGACAAAAATATTCGGTTTCAATTAACACAGGCAAATGGGTAATGTTTCATCACCAGATCAATCCTTTGAATCACATGTATTGGTTACCTAAAACACCTGTGTCAGAGGGCAGGACACTGAATATAAAATTCCCCACTGCAACTACATCATTGCAATCAGGGAAATGTTCTTAAATGGAAAGGAAATTCTGATGGATTGCTAGATGACCTTGTCCTAGAAACAGGATTAAGGCTGTCACTTACCTTAAGAATAAAATACTGTCCTTGTCCTATAACCTAACTCAAAGATGGAAAATATTTTACCCAATGGTTAAGGAATGGGAGGCCATTGTAGCTGAATGTTCTCAGTTTACATCATTTTATTTTGTAAGTTTTGTTTTGTCAGTTGCTAGAAACAACCTCAGTTTGAATCGATTCCCAGTCTCAGGTGCTGTGGTCACCCCTGTGAATGTGAAGATGGGACTGGATTTTCTTTTCATTCTTCTCATTCTGTCATTTTTCCTGTTACTGCTCATATTGGAATATTGTCCCTTGGATTCTCTATGATGAAGATATTCTTGGTAGGAGCCCATTCCTAGATGCCACATAGAGACAAGGGGGTTAACCTAAGCAATTTAATGTTAAGGAAACTCAGATTTTAAGAAGGTATTTTTAAATCCTTTAAGCCAACATGACTGACAGCTCTTAACTTAGAGGTCCTAGTGTGATAAACACACCAGGGCTAGGAATGGGAGCAATTTTCCCACATGAGAGGGGAGAAAAAATTACTTTTTCCTCTCTTTTCATGCCTATGGAATATTTTCTTAGAGATAAATAGAAATATACCCATGCCAATGCAACCTTACAAAATGAGAAACAGTCTCACAGACAAAGTGATTCAATGTTGCCTGCTTGTTAATTAGCTTGGGGAAATGGGATCTGTTGACATAGTTTATAATGGCCTTTTAAAATGGTTTTGTGGTCACTGGCCTGTTTAAATAAAGGTCTTTTCACTGACTCAGTGTCTGATCTTCCCAGACTATTAATAATGATGTAGTATCTATGACTTATGTCTAAATCCTTTTACATTTTAAGTAATGTTCAGCAATTAAAATTGTTCACCTTTTTTAGTATCATCCTTAATTTTGCTTGCAAGCTGCATTATGTTCTTTAGTAGAACTATTACAACATTCTCTATATTCTTTAGTAACATAGTATAAATAAATATTTCTAGAAGAACACAGAGAAAGGACAAAATCATCTTGCACTCTCTCTTTCTCTCTTTCCTCTCTGTCTGCCCACACACATATACTTATTCACTGTGACTTTAAACTGACAGGTATGTTCTATCCATTAAGAGGATTTTCAACAACACAGGATTTTCTATATAATACAAATATGTATATACATTATATTTATATATATTTATATATATTTATATATAATTTATACTATACATTTATATATATTTACATATATTTATATATATTTATATATAATATAAATATAAAGTGCTTTCTTTTTCCAGTAATTAGTGGCATTAGACTTTTTTTTTTACCTCTCAATGATTTTTGTTTCTCTTTTGTTCTTAAAGTAATGAGCTACTCAGGATTATTCCCTTATTGTTCGATACATTGTAAAAGTACTCTGAAAAATTTGTCTTTTCCATGTGAAGCCTAAACTGGGTGAGATAATGCTCATGTCTTTGTATTTATATAACCTAACTTCTGTTCCTCTATTTTAAAAAATACACTCCCATGCATGGTTTTATTTATTTATTTATTTATTTATTTATTTATTTATTTATTCATGAAAGACAGAGAGAGAAAGAGAGGCACAGGGAGGAGGCTCCCAAGGGTCAGAGAGCCCGATGAGGGACTCGATCCCAGAACTCTGGGATCATGACCTGAGCTGAAGGCAGATGCTTAACCATCTGAGCCACCCAGGCGCCCTCCCATGCATGGTTTTAATTACCTATTACTATAAGTTGTTTTTCTTGAAGGGATAGACTTCCTTTACTCATCATTGTGAAACTTGCAAATACCCAAGTTGGGTAAATCCCACTCTTTTAACTGTCAGTTTTCTGTACCAGTAACGTGGTCTTTCAGGAAAATGCAGCTATTCAGCTCACAGTTCAATCAATCTTACAAGTTCTTTCCTTGTGACAGAAGAGCTACATGCAGACTTCTCATTTTTACACAAAGACTATTCCTACAATGTTTACTCAGAGAGCAGGAATTGATAAAATTGAGTAAGTAGCAATAGTTAATAAATCCCTGCATAATAAATTTTCACTAAGACTACTCTTAAGTGAAATTGGTATTTTTCTCCTGGGACTTCTTAGGGGTGAAGAATACAATGGCTAGTATAACTGTTTGTTTTCACTGACTTAATACCTGCTGAAGCTGCAAGCAGTTTGGCCCACCACCGTTTATGCATTGTCAGTGGAAGTATCAACAGTGAAAATAAAAATATTGTCTTACTGGTATATAAGGAAGCAAGTTTTGACCTCACAGTCCCTCAAGTGCCCAGTTGACAATCAGTGATTTGCAGACCACATGTTAAGAATAAGTTGGTCTAGGGAACTTGGCTTTGTCTCTTGTTCTGCATACTTAACAATATTTGAATACTGAATAGCTTTTGTCCCGGAAGTATTCTTTTCTTTTCTTGGAGTACGTTGGCATAATAAAACAGAAGTTTATTTCTTGCTGAATTCACGTCTCTTGTGATATGGGTGAAACTCCAGGGTAGATGTGCTCTATTTGGCAGCAATTCTGGCTGCTTTGTTCATATACTATCTTTCAACACATACTTCCAACATCACTGGGATGAGGGAAAACAGTACCAGAGGCAATGGTAATTAAAAGTCTTGGCCCGAAAGTGGCACTTTATTTCTGCTAATTAATCATCCATTGGCTAGAATCAATCATATGATACCACTAAATACTTCCAATGCCCAGACAGCAGGAAGAAATAGAAAGAGCACTAAAATCCACTTATTAAACCTCATTGTGCATTCATTAGTGAAATGTTATTGGAGTTCCAGTATGTACCAGGAATTTTGCTGGACATTTTTTATTGAGAGACTAAAAAAGAGGTGGTACCTGGTCTCACTCTAGGGAAATGGAGATAAATAGGTAATGTAATAAAATGTGATAAATGTTATAATACAATAACTACATACAGTGTTTCACATGCTACTGAGAAATGGTGTTAGAAGACCACAGACAGACTCATTGGTTTTGACTATCTGGAGAGGTTGTTAGCCCTCTCAGGAGCAATTTCTGTGAGGCCATAGTCATTCAACGGGATTCTAGTGAAATAAAGAATTTGAGAAAGTTATACAGAAGATATTATCTGTAGAGTAATTTTAAATGAATCTTGGGGATAATTTGAAGAATTATCTCAGTAAAATGAAAAGCCATAAGGCCAGTGTGTTTGGTAAAGTCATATGAGAGTAGGAATGGTGAAAATTTAGAGTAGGGCAAAATAAAGCCTGCTTTCTGCATTGTGGGTCATCATAGTTTTTGGTGAAATGCCAATCTCCAGATACTAATCAAATCATTTCTTTAGAATTAAAGGGTTCCTCCCATTTTTAATATCTGTTATGTATGCTGAACATGAATTTGGACGTCAAAACCTTGCTTTACTTTGATCATGGATGGAGTATTTGTTTGGCAAGGAGACTTGAAGTTTAGACTCTCAACAGAGGCTTTCTGCTGAAACAGGAGATGTATGCTCTTCTGTCAGGCAAATAACAGAAGGGGTTTTGTGTAAGTCCACATAAGCATAAAAATGGCAGATGTCCTTACTTTCAACAGCTCAAAATGTACAGTCTGAACAAAGCATTCATCACTGGGCACACAATGAGGACTTCTAGATGTCAAAGGAAGAGATGGTTGGATGATTAGGGTGCCATTTTGTCAAACAATAGACTAGTTTCATTCACTTTCAGAATAATTATCCTTTTTTCTTAAATTTCATGACACTATCTCTTCACTTTCAACAAAACAAAGAACAAAGCCTTTGATTGTAAGCACCATTTTTAATCACTGTCCAAACAGAAAAAAATAAGTTAATAATTAGTTAAGTAAAATGGTATCAATAATTAAAGTTTACTTTAAAATTCAAGTGAATTTTAAAAAGGAACATTATTGTATCTACAGAATATGTACAAACATTTTTAATGTTTGTAATACAAATATATTTGTATATTTGTTACATTACAACTAATAATGATGATGGTAATGATGTAATATACATATCATAGGAAAAAGAGGGTAAGAAAGGAAACAGCAGAGACAGAGCAAGTGTTTTGGTAAAGAAGATAAAAATGAAATGTAAGTGCTTGTACAGAACAATAATAATCAGAAGCAAGACAATTTTTCAAAGTCTCAATAAGACTTGAAGAACAGATACCAAAAATTATAAAGATTGAGATAAATTTAAAGAATAGAATGAAATTACATATGTGAAGAAGTTATTCTTCTGAATTACTTCCCTAATCAATTCAACTAATTCATTCCTCCCAAATACACAAACAGCTTGATACTTAATCTCTGGAACATGTAAACCTGAAAGATGCTAGATTTAGGTACAAGTAATACAAATAGTGATGTCGATGTGCTAAACCAAAATCTGCTCCAGAAAAGCAAGGAACACAGCAGTCTTTCCAAATTCTAGTCCAAAAATATTGGCAGTAAATTGTAGACAGCAAAAGAAATGACACATTTTTTTCTTGAAAAATGTAAAATTACCCAGATATATAAATAAACCTAGACATTTGGAGATCTTATAATTGGGGGATTTTTTAAACCCAATCACTCTAAGGCACAGACCTCAAACATATACCTAAAAATAGGCTATTAAGTTATTTTTAAGACAAAGATTGCTAAACATTCAGGAAATGCTACCAAAGTCAAGACAGATACTAAGCATCAACAAAAAATAAAAAAAAAAAAAAATATTTAAAGGTAATCAGAGAAAATGTAAGAAGTGCAACTAAGATTAAAACAAACAAAAAGAAATTCTCAGTGAGATAATAACCAATATTGAATTTAAATCATTCAGGAGAATCTGGATCATCATGGTAGGAAAAAAAAAAAAAAACTTCAGTGGCTTAAGAAAATGAACATGTATGTATTTAAATTATTATTATAATAATTATTATTATTAATCATTTAATGTTGCTTTGGTGTTGATGGTGGTAGTAGTAGCAGTACCAGTGATAGTACTACCTGAAAGTTCACTCTGGCTGTAGATGACTCTCAGGGCCACACAATATCCAAGTGGAAATAGGCTCCAGAATCCTATAGAAGCACCACCTATACACATGTTTTTTTATCAACTGGGTAGGAAGTGGCATTACTGAAAAGTTTTACATCAGTAATTAAATGCTCAGAAAGAAAAAGAAAACACATTAGTGTTCATGGTACCATTCATCTTCAAAGGGAATAAGAAAGTGGAGTCCTTCCATTGACTTGGGAAGTAAGCGTTTGAAGTTACTAACACAAAATTTTAAATATAAATATAATGCTAGCAACTAAAATATCAAAAAAGAAAATGCAGTTCTTACATGTTATAATTGTGACAGAAGAAAACAAATTCAATTGTGAGAATGGAAAGTAAAAATGTGAAGATCTCCCAGGTTATAGAAAAAATATTGGAGAGATCACTATAATAAAAGATAAATAGAGGGCACCTGGGTGGCTTAGTCGTTGGGCGTCTGCCTTCGGCTCGGGTCATGGTCCCAGGGTTCTGGGATCGAGTCCCGCATCGCACTCCCCGCTCGGCGGGAGGCCCGCTTCTCCCTCTCCCACTCCCCCTGCTTGTGTTCATGTTCTCGCTGTCTCTCTCTGTCAAATAAATAAATAAAATCTTTAAAAAAAAAGATAAATAGAAAATTATAAAGAAAGAATATCAAAAGGAGTACACAGCGTTCTTAAGGAAATAATACATGGAAATATCATGTCTAAATTGCAAAGGCTCATTCTAATTAATGAATGATGGTTAGAGAGACACACTCCAAGATACTTTATTGTAAAATATTAGAACAGTGACTTCCAGAGAGGAAAAAATCATTTTCAGAATAATTGAAATGAAAATGAAATGTCATTAGAATTCTCAAATGCAACATTGGATTATAGAAGATAATTGAGTAATTTCTTCAAATTACTGAGAAAAAGTGATTTTGAAATTATTAAACTATCATCATTCTCCTTTGAAAGTATAATAAAGACATTAATAGAATGATGACAAAGAAGTAAAGATTGCCCACCTTATCCTTTCCTAGGAAGCTCCTGGAACTTGAACTTTAACAGAAGAGGGAATTACTTTTTGTAAAGAGGGAGATATACAATCAAGAAAGAAAAGAAAATCCTGTGGGGTAAAAAGAAGTGAGATTCTATATAGAATAGAGTGAAACCTATCTGGCTGATGGCAGCAAACTAGTAGCTGAAGAAGGGAAGGCCCTAGCATTAAAAGCAAAAACAGAAACAAAAATTTTGGGGAAAAAAACAGAGTAACTGCTACTGAGGATTTAAAACTCTATTTGATCCCTCGGGACAAAAACAAATATTGGAAATATACAAACGGACTGTATGTAATAATATAAACATCAAAATATTTTGCCCTAATTGTTATATATGATAGGATATGGCGAGAGTAAGCCATGTGAAGAATTTAAAATAGGTAAATATTAAAACACCAGGAAGAAAGTAAATAAACAAGGTCAAAAACTAATTAATCAAATCATGTCAGTATAAACAAATTAGAAATGTAGAAGGAAATTAATAGAAAATGACAATGTATTATGGCAAGTCAAAAACATCTTGTTACAAATACATCACAGATTTGTATGTAACTTCTCTTTGTGTGATAATATTTTTACCAAGTGGAAAAATTAATAAAACTCTATAAAAAAAAGAAATAGCTAAAAATGTTAAATGTAAATGGACATAAGTTGTGGAAATATCGGAGAGGAAACATGCTATGCCTTTGGCTCAGGTCCTAATCCCAGAGCCCTAGGATCGAGTCTGGCATCCGGCTCCTCGTTCAGCAGGGAGTCTGCTTCTCTCTCTGACCCTCCCCCTCTCATGCTTTCTCTCTCTCTCTCTCTCTCTCTCTCAAATGAATAAATAAAATCTTTAAAAACATTCTAAGATTGATTGCTACAGTTAAGATTATTATAAAGGCAAAAACATATGTAAACTTAAAACCTAATTTTTGACAATAGCCTTCCATGACTGCTAAAATAATAAGCTGCTTTCTTCTTATGTCTATAGATGAGTATTAACTAAAATAGATGACACATTAAGTTAAAGAGTATTTTTTGGGTGGCATTTGGGGGTAACTAGGTAGACTAGAGAAAGCATTCAGAGAGAAGAGTAGTTGAGTTTTATTAAAAAGTGGACTACCTTTGACTTTCTGTAGTATTGTTTTTTCTTTTTTTAAGTGCATGGAATCAATTGAAGCAAATCTAATTTAGTAACTAAATCCCTGACTTACTATTTCTTAATGAATAGATTAACATACATGTGGCAAAATATGGCCTAGGCCAAATCTGTCTCCTATTTTTTGTAAATCTCATTTTGTTGGAACAAAGCCAAGGTCATTCTTTATGTATTGTCTATGGCGGCTTTTCTGCTAGTAGGAGAAACTGGTCACTTTGTACATAGAACGTCTGTCCCACAGAGCTTGAAGTACTTACTCTCTAGGGCTTTACAGAAAAAGTTTACCAATCCTTACACTAACAAATCAATGATTACTTTTGATCTAGTTTGTTGCATTTTCAGTTCACTATGAAAGTGTATCTGAAAAAAATGATTGCTATTTTTACCTTAATATTTCAGTCAAAAAACAAAGTTTACTCAAATTTGTACTGTGGTGACTGGAACCTATATTTCTTACTAAGTCTCTCAAAATAAGTTACAAAGTGAAATTTTTTGTGAGAAGGAGATGTTATATTTTGCTTTGTCTTTCTCTTGAACTCATTTCTTCAGGAATAGAATGAAAAAAGAAAGTTGATCTGTCAAATTTGAATAAAGAAAATCAGTACTTCCAAATCAATGATCGTAAATGCCTCTAAGTAGATCAAAAGATGGATAATGTAAAGAGAAGAAAAAAATACTTGTAGTGCATGTCTGTATATCAGTAAAGATGAATTATAATTACACATAAAATGTTCCTAGTGGAATTTTCTTGAAAATATTCTAGTTCTATATACATGGCCAGCATATATGCTGAATTGCAAATTCTAAATATAATAGTGAATTTTACATTCTTTAAATTGTATGTTCATTGGAAGTCTAAATTTTCTCATCTATAAATAGTTTTATTGAAGTGTTTAATTCATATACTCATATCATCAAGATTATGCCTACCCTGGTTTGAATGGCAAAATATGTGTATTCAGGAAAAAAAAAAATCATTGATTTTAACGGGCTGGCTGTGGGCATGGCTAACCATTGTAAAGTCTTTCAACTGCAAATAAAACTGGTCCAACTGTTTCAATGTTATCGAGAAGTAAAACTGAAAATGTACATATTCATAGTAAAAATGAGGGGCGCCTGGGTGGCTCAATTGGTTAAGCGACTGCCTAAGCTCAGGTCATGATCCCAGCGTCCTGGGATTGAGCCCTACATCGGGCTCCCTGCTCGGCGGGAAGCCTGCTTCTCCCTCTCCCACTCCCCCTGCTTGTGTTCCCTCTCACGCTGTCTCTCTCACACTCTCTCTCTCTGTCAATTAAATAAATAAAATCTTTTTAAAAAATGATAAGCATTGCAATAATTAGCATCAGTCCCCAGTTTGCTTTGCAATTCCAAATACTTGAGAAAATATGTGTCTATTGGATCTCTTCTTTTTACTCAGAAATACAATATAATTGAATGAGTTTCTAGGAGAGATGACATGATATATTTCCTGGTGGAAATCACCCTATTTCTAATATGGGAGGTGCCATAGCTGTCTGTGGCTTTGCTGAAATACCCTCATCCTGTGTGCCAGGGAGTCCTGGAAATAGTGCATTGCTTATAGCTTCATTATCATTTTTATTCATTGTGTTATTGTTTCTCATTGTTTGTGTTCTTCAATTAATTTTTCAAAAACATTTTAATCATACCAGACATACATGCTTTTTTAGAATCCCAAAAGGTATTATCTATGACTGAAAATCTTTTGGGATAAAACTACTGTTGCTGAGTTTGTCCAAGTCTTTTCTCTTTATCTAACATTATCTCACTATGTGAGGGACATTGAACTGTTGGCAAAGCAAATAGATTAAGAAAGGGAAAAGGCTATCTCTTTATTTTAGATATCCAGTGAATTGATACTACATATAAAAGAATCATCAGAATTATTTTGAAAAACGTGCTTCGATTTTATCCCAAAAGAACAGACTTTGGAAAATGAATAAAAGTGAAATGTTTTCAGTTTGAATTTCCAATTCCATAAGATAGAAATAATCCAACCTAAGAATGAGAGATTTGGTGCTATATAACAACAACAACAAATCAGTTAATTACTCTTTAATATACTAGAAAGATGTTCTAGTATATACTATATATATATAGTATATATAGTATAAAGATGCATGATGTTCAGAGAGTAATGGATAATTGCTTCATTGAAACTTAAGATAAACTTGATGCAGTTAGCTCAAATTTTCTAAATAAATTATTAACAATTATTTGAAAAACGTGCATTGAGAAGTAATTTTTGTACTTTTATTATTTTCACAAAAACAATTCAACATGTATGTAACTCATGAAGAGACATTTTGTTTTAGAATTTAGATGTGTTTAGTTTAATTTAAAAAAATGAAATTATAGACAGATGTTAATTTATGTTCATTTGGGGGAAAATGGAATTTTAATTCTTGGAAATGTTGTTGTACATTGGAAGTATTCGGACTGCTTAAAGGTGTTATATGTATTATAATTGTAATTATTTATAAAAGAGATGTAAGTGCTGAATTTTGTGATAAATCATTGTTTATGTAAAATTTCTAACAGCATTCCTATACATTGAAAACTTTCATAGTCTTAGGAAAAAACCTAATTTAAATTTATTTAGGAATGTGTTCATTAGGTACTAGAAAGGAAGTTTTTGACCTACATTCTTCCTATTCTAATTCCACATGGCATCATCTTACGGAAATAAAATACAGTGTTTTTTTCAGGAAGTTATTATAGTATGCATATCCATATCAAAGCCTGCTTCCCTAATTTTCTTTTCCTAATATGACTCAGACTTGTTTTTGATAAATAGTGATGAACAATGCTGAGACTATAATAGTGTCATTATCTCAGTTTCCAGGAAGAAAAAAAATCCTTTCAAAAATATAATGAGACAGTATCTCTTAGACCCTGCCTCGATCCATTTTCAGAGAAAATTGTCCCACTGGATTTTTATAATGTAAAGCCTTGTGATGTAAAATTTCTCACTAAACTCCATAGCTCTACAAAATATCCTGTATTGTAAGGGTCCTGCATCTCTGGAAACATAAATAGTTAAGAGCTATGGCTATTGATTTTAAATCGCAAGGATGATTTTTTAAACATTTCAACAGTGACAAGAAAATACAAATATAGAATATAGCTACTATATATAAATTTAAGTATATATAAAGCTATTCTGATTAAATCTGATCCATCAGCCATTCTCAAGTATACAGGATAAACACACCCTTCAATAAAGTGTCTGTTAGTAACTGAAAGTAAGATGTCATAAATAATCTTAACATATAGGTTTTTAGCACTGCTAATTCATTAGTAGTTTTCATTGGGTTTATGTATCACATTGCCATGAGGTTAAGGCCCTCTTGAAAGGGTGGTATAGAAGACAACATGTTATGTCTGGCCCTTTCTATGTGTATCATTTTATATTCATTTCAATGGACATCCTGCTGTACTTGATGTTTGAAACTGGTTCTGTCTGCAATTCAAGCAGTGTACAATATGCAGGTTATAATACTTAAAAAAAAGAGAAGGATCAATAGTTGTTACTAGAACAGGATGCCTTTTAATCCATAAAGCATCTATTTTGAAGAACAAAAACTTGAAATAATTAATTTTTCCTGGGCACAGGATAGCACTAAACAGAATTATGTTTTACATCAAAATTGTCTACTGTAGATTTACCTGAAGCTTAGAGGAAGGAAATACAAATTTCAAAAATGTAACTGGGTAGAATTCAATGTCAAGTTGGAGATGCCCTGAGAAGTATATAATAATTTGGCTTTTTTAAAAAGATTTTATTTATTTATTTGAGAGAGAGAATGAGAGAGAGAGAGAACATGAGAGGGGAGAGGGTCAGAGGGCGAAGCTGACTCCCTGCAGAGCAGGGATTCGATCCAGGGACTCCAGGATCATGACCTGAGCCAAAGGCAGTCGCTTAACCAACTGAGCCACCCAGGTGCCCAATAATTTGGCTTTTTGAACACAGAATCTCCCATGACTCCGCTTCCCAGTTTACTGTAAACTTAGATGTTCTTTCAAAGAGCAACCACTGGTTTTCTTCATTTATTTCTATTTGAACTCATTTTTTTGAAGGAATTACAATTTGTCATTGGGAATTAGCAATCACATTATGGGAGCAATGGATAGGCTCAAATCGTTATTACAAATTCCAGCCACAAATTCTCAATTACATTCTTTGGTGGTTTGAACTAACACATGAATTATCGTTCCCTTTTTATTTCTAAGCCCCCAAGACTAAATTCGGACAAACTCTAAAATAATCAGATTTCCCTACCATCCCCCAGACCAAACTTCCACCCAAACTATCTGGGAATTACTAAAATATTGGAGACAATTTTTCAATTATTTAGTAAGTAATTGCTAATGGGATATTAATTTAATTTTTTATTGATTCTAAGCAAATTTTAGTTACTTTAAAATATATTACTTAAAATTAAACATATATATATATGATTTAAGGGCACCATTTTTAGAGGATATGAAAATGATATTTCATACTTTTGTCCTTTCTCTTCTTACAGTTCTATTTTTGCAATAAGTTGTGTTTATTTATCTGTACATCAATTTAACTTACATGTAAAGCAAAGATGTATTTTAATTTTAAAAAGCAAATTGCAGAAAACAGATATATTTCATATATGTAAAACACACATTATAAAACATCTTACATCTTTCTATATGTACATTATATGTGTATTATCCTTCATAACATCGTTTGACAGCAGTCATTGGCCTTAAAATTCGGCTTATTCCTAGAATGAAAAGTATGTTTTAAAAAAGTCATAAAGAGGATAATTTGCTTTTTCTATATCAATAAAGTTATAAGAATTATCCACATAGGGGCGCCTGGGTGGCTCAGCTGGTTGAGCATTGGACTCTTGGTTTCAGGTCAGGTCATGATCTCAGAGTGGTAAGAAGGAGCCCTGCATCAGGCTTGCACTCAGTAGGGAGCCTGCTTGAAATTTTCTCCCTCTCCCTTGCCCCTTCCCCCCACTGACACGCTCTCTGTCTCTGTCTCTCTCTCTCTCTAAAATAAATAAATCTTTAAAAAGAATATACCCATATATATTCAATTTAAAATATTGTTAAATAACAGAAAATAAGTGAATATAACTCACCTTAATCATTTATTGAAAATTTCCTTTAAAATAATAACTTTTCATATATAATTAAATTTAATAGCTTTCTAAAATTTTAATGCATTCATGTTATTGGTAGACATAAAACATTGAATAATGTTGAAATGTAATGAAAATACAACTTTGCCTAACCATCTTCCAACCCAATTTTGTTTTGTGGGTTTCATTCACTGAAGCCAATTTAATTTCAAACTATAACCAAGAATGTTTTTTATTAAATTCCATGACATTATTGTGCTAAAATTAGATAAATGCATGTTACATTAATTTTGAAGTCTCACTGCATGTCAAATGAGATCATACAATCCTTTGGGATGTCTGAGTTTGCCATTAAATACTGAATCTGAAAGTTCACATCAGTTCAGAGTCAATTATCCATTCTTCCCCATGATGAGAACTCTTTTTGAATAATATATAGTTCATTGTTAATTGTGAGAAATTGCTTTCTGAAGCTTATTATTGAAGAATAAAACTAAATAGACTTTAAATCTTAAATATAATTAATATGTTATTGATCATATTATTCTATTTTATTAAATATTACAAGTATCATATTTTGTCAAAAATTATTTTATTCCAAATTTAAGTATTTGTAGAAACAAAAAATACATTTTGTGAATAGACATTTGTCTTTTTACTCCATAGTCTTGTCACTAATGTATGTGTTTTCTGTTGTAACTGCCGTAAGCTTTTAAATAGAATTCTCAGGTATATTTAATATAATGACTAAGTTTAAATTTTTTTTCTGAGAAAGTTATTGTTGGACAACCGATTTAAAAATTAAGTGTTCATGCCCAGGGAAGAAAATATATTAAGGACTGTTTGAGTTAAACAGTTCAACCTTCAAAAGACTATATTTGTCTTTTATAAGGAATAAAATATACAACAACAGTGAAATTTCAGGAGGAAAAGAAGGAAAAACATCTAAATTATATGGCTTTGGTAATCTGCTGAGCCATCCTCCTCACTTGGTTACATTTGAGGAAAATGATTGGAAAGAAGTTTATGGATTAGCTGCAGGTGCAAAAAAAAAAAGGTGGTGGAAAACATAAAGTTGTAAATCCACTTAAAAATATAGAACTTTCAAACAATGAAAACTGTTGAACAGTGGCATGAAATTCTCTGTTGGTAGTAACTGAAATTCTTGGCACTGGAATTATATACAACCTGAAGCTTTGTGAAAAGATGAAATGAATTTGAGGAGAGTCTTCTTATTTATTTATTTTTTTAAATTTTATTGTGTTATGTTAATCAACATACATCATTAGTTTTTGATGTAGTGTTCCATGATTCATTGTTTGCGTATAACACCCAGAGCTCCATTCAATATGTGCCCTCTTTAATACCAATCACCAGGCTAACCCATCCCCCCACCCCCTCCCCTCTAGAACCCTCGGTTTGTTTCTGAGTCCATAGTCTCTCATGGTTCATCTCGAATGAAATCTTGCCATTTGCAATGATGTGGATGGAACTGGAGGGTATCATGTTGAGCGAAATAAGTCAATCAGAGAAAGACATGTATTATATGATCTCACTGATCATGAGGAATTCTTAATCTCAGGAAACAAACTGAGGGTTGCTGGAGTGGTCGGGGGTGGGAGGGATGGGGTGGCTGGGTGATAGACATTGGGTAGGGTATGTGCTATGGTGAGTGCTGTGAATTGTGTAAGACTGTTGAATCACAGACCTGTACCTCTGAAACAATACATTATATGTTAAAAAAAAAAAAGAAGATAGTAGGAGGAGAGTCTTCTTGCACTAGGCAGATGTTTGTCAGAGGTAACCTCAAACATTTCCCCCAACATGAACAATACTGTCTGAAGAGCAATTGGAGAATCTCCACCATCAAGAAAAGTTGGAGCTAAAACTAAAAGTGAAAGGTAGTGTTAGATGTTTAACTTGTTTATCAATGTGTCTCTTTTTAATTTGTAAGATGAAAAATATGAAATAAGAAAACATGTTAAATATGACTAAGTAATATGGATGATACAAGATTCTCTAGAAAATTAGAAGATTGGATGTGAGACATGATGACAGTGAACCAGAGCACCAAAGAAAGGCATTATGAAAGAGGTAGGGTTTTGAGCTGAACTTGAGTCTTAGATAAGGAAACAGGAGGAATCCTAACAAAAAAGGCTTGTAGTAATATCTGAGTATTGAGGGACAATAAAATAATCAGCTTGGTTGAAACAGAAGATTCTTGTAGGAAAATAGTGAATGATAAAATTTAAAATAGTGAATGATAAATTAAAGTTAAAATTAATTACAGGCATACCTTGGAGATATTGTGGGTTTGGTTCCTGACCACTGCAATAAAGGGAATATTGTACTAAAGACATCAGATGAATTTTTGATTTCCCAGTGCATATAAAAGTTATATTTACACTCTGGTGTAGTCTATTAAGTATGTATCAGCATTATATCTCAAAAAACCTGTATGAACATTAATTTAAAAATACTGTATTGCTAAAAAGTGCTGACCATCATCTGAGTTTTTAGCAAGTCATAATCATTGATCCCAGATCACCATAACAGATATGAAAATGTTTGAAATATTGTGAGAATTACCAAAATGTGACACAGAGACACAAAATGAACAAATGCTTTTGGAAAAATGACACCAATAGACTTGTTCGATGCAGGGTTGCCACAAACCTTTAATTGTAAAATACACAAAATCTACAAAACACAATAAAGGAAAGAACAATAAAATGAGGTATGTCTGTTTTCCTAAGCAAATTATTGTGGAAAATATTAAATACCAAAGTTAAGAAGTATGATCTGGAGCCACTAAAGGTTTTGGAACAATGGAAAGGCATTTTCTCCCTGACTCAGATCTATCTGGTAAGTCAAATCATATTCAGAAGATCCCTGGAAGAGCTACCTATGCTTTTTTTTTTTTTTTTTTTCCCTTTTGGATTAGGATTTACAGCCTAACCAGTCCTGTCAAGACTCAACAATCATTGCTTGGAGTCATGTAGAAACAAATTATACATATGATACTTCATTTAAAGAATTACCACATATTGCAAGTACTCAGGAGCTACCTTAATTGTTTTCCATTTGCACCCTCCTTCCACAACACCCAGTAAAATCACCTTTTGCCATCCAACAGAAACAACATCCATATATCCCGTCAAGCTCTGCATTCTTGCCAAGACTGACTGTGGGAGATGCTCTTATGTAGCTGAGGACATGACACTGAGATGGAGTGGAACATTTAATGGTCTGATGGCATGAAAGAAAAATTCCTGAGCTCCTCTATTTGAATGGGGCTAAACAAAACAAGCTCACTCGGCCATCTCTTCATCACAGGATGTCAAATAACGTGACCCTTATTCTAATTATTGAATACTCAACACTGTCTCTTACAGTTGAATGTGCACAAAAACTACCCACAAACTCTCTTTAAACATTTATATTCTCATCCCACACTCAAGAATTCTGATTCAGCTTTGGACTGGGGCCCTGGGTTATTGTGATTTGGTTTGCCTGTAAAGTGGATTTTGGGAAAAATAACACAAAACAAAAACAATATTTGGTGTATTCTTTAAAAAGTACTAAATACTTTAAATTTCATGTTTACTTTGCTCTAAAAATCATTATATCTTCAGAATATCTGAGCCTGTATTATGTTCAGTAATTCAGCAATTAAGTTACCAGGTTAAGAAAGGTTGCTGCACATACACAGAATGGCAAGGTTAAGGGAAAACAAAAATTCTTTGAGACAATTGAAGTTGCATTTTGTAAAATTGGCTTGCTTTTCAAGGAGAGCATTAAACTCACATCATACTACCTCCCTGGTATTTCCATTTCTAATGGTAATGGTAAATTCTAATTTCAAAGTTTGACTTCAAGAAACTGACAGAGAGGCCAAGAGCCCAAAGCCAAATACAGCTTCATGAATGCTGAAATAATAGGTATAAGCACAATGGATCAGGAAATCTTTCAAAAATTTTACTATAAAAGTCATTCTTAACCTTTGCTCAGAGATTTAGAGTATTTTTTTAAATATATTTTTCCACCATTATTTATTAGGCATCATCTCATGGACAAATGTTCATCTCCAGTTTAATATAAGAAAAGATAACAAAAGTATCTCAATCATTCAAGAAAAGAGTAAAATTTATTCAAGGGAAAATATGTTATCGTATTTAAAGATGACTTCACGGTAATGTGTATACAAGGTAATAATTATTTCCAAAACTATTTTATTAATTGTAATTTTCTATCTTTAGCTCTTGTTTTTGCATATTATTTAATGCACTAGAAGAGGAAACCAATTGCATAGAAGGGTTTGGATATTTTTAAAAATGTATCACTTATAAATATCTACTTTGATCTTTCAAGCAAATTTTTCTCAAGACTGGGAGGCTGAGGTCTGCAACACTATTAGAATTTGTGGGAGATTTCAGGAAGGTAGACAAAGAAGGTCTAAAGATGGGAAAGAACTACTAAAAGGAGGTATTACACATCCATATCTATATATTTTTTAAGATTTTATTTATTTATTTAAGACGAGAGAGAGAGAGAGAGAGCATGAGCAAGGGAGAGGGTCAGAAGCAGGCTCCGCACTGAGCAGGGAGCCCAAAGTGGGAATTGATCCCCAGACCCTAGGATCACGACCTAAACCAAAGGCAGGTACCAACTGACTGAGCCACCCAGGTGCCTCCATATCTCTACATTTTTATCTGTACCTATTTATCTCTAGCTAGAGAGATATCTATTTATTTTTCTACATGTGTGGATAGATGGGCATAGATCTGGATCCAGATATATATATATATATATATTTCATGCCCAACAAACCCTTGTTTTTGTAGATACCTTCATAAATGCTTAATAAGAATTTGAAAAATAAATTATTCTAAAATTGATCAGTTCAGATGAATTGGACCAATGATTCAATGAATTAATTCAGGAAGAGATATTTATTGTAAGGTCTAGTGATGCATTTTCGGTATATAATTTAAAAAGGGGATTGTGTGCTATTCCATGATAATAAAAATAATTTAAAAATAAAATGTAACCACAAATTATTAAGGACAGTTTAGTAGTTCTATAATTTTCTGCACTGATGTTCTTATACAAACATATTCTCTATTGAAATATCAGCATATGTCATTTTATGATTATAAATTTTTTATTTGCCATTAGACTGTTCAAACAACTTAAGTAGCATAAAGTAAACTCTGAAAAATGGGCATAAAGGTGAATGTAATTAGAGCTGACCTAAGGGAAAATCTGTTTGAGCTAGTAATAAAGCTCTTGGGAACATTTAAATGCAACTTTGTGAGGTTTCAGTAGGTTTAAATATTGCTACCATTCCCTGGGATATGTTTAAATGTTGTTAAATATTTAAAATGCTGATGAATAATTTTATTTGACTGCGTACTTCTATGAACACATCCATGTTCATCATTTGTTTCTTAACATCGGTATCAAAGGAACATCAATAAATGGTCCAAACTCCCAATATGCCGCTTTGATTTGTTCATTGAGTAGCTAGAATCTGTTTGAATTGCACTAATATCCTTCAATGCAGCAGATCCTGATGGAATTTAATGCACAGTATTATAGCTTAACATTTCTAAATACTTTGTCTTTTCATTGTAATTTAAATGTTTATTCCTGTAACTTTTTCATTTGAAAGTAGTACATTTTATATTGATTCCTTGCATAGATCAGGAGTCCCCAAGACCACTCTTACTTCAGGCACCCACTGCAAGTTCGGAGATTCCCAAGATAACCCTCAAGTTTGATAATTCTCTAGAAGGACTTACAGAACATTTCAAAGCTGTTATACTTTATATTTTTTACAGTGAAAGAATACTGATTAAAATTGCCCGTGGGAGAGGTGCATAGAGAGGGTCCAGGAGAGTTCCAAGCATGAGCTTCTAGTTCGTGAAAGCCCCCAGTGCAGTCATCCAAACAGTGCTTGTGCTTGCCTCTCCCAGCAGTTTTGTGTGGTAACATGCATGGGGTATTGCTGACCAGGGAAATTTACCTGAGTCTTGAGTTCAGAGTTATTAGTGTTCAGTCATGAAGATATGGTAGACCACATGAATAACTTATCTCAGCCTCCAAACACTCCAGAGGTCAGGAAGTCAAAATGACACCATATAGTCCAAAGTTCCCACCATAAATCATATGGTTAACATAGAGCATTTAGTTTGCCCCAAGGCACCAAGGTAAACAAAGACACTCATTAGGAAAGAGGTTCTATTGCTTAAAGATCACTTACCAGGAGATGAGGGAAAGGTTAGACCTCCTTTTGTCAAAATAAATTCTTTATTGCACAGAACTCTTAATTTTAACTTACTGGATCATACATTTGTATGTATAGCTTAGAGAGCAGTATGAAAAATATACTTACAAGTTTTCATTAAAACCAAAAGAATCATTATTTTTTTCCTAGTAGTGCTAAGTAGGAAAATTTGTAGAGAATTTCACCACCACAACATTAATTCTGCTTCTTCCTTAGTTTATATGTAAAGGAGATAACTACAATAAAAAAAAAAAACAAACCTCTTGACCTGGTACACATCAAATTCTTATATCTTAATACATGAAATTTTACTCTGACCTCCCAGCATATAAAGAGAGTGACAAAGAAGAACCAAATAAGAAAATACAACTTTAATTTTAAAATCTGCTGTAAGAATTAGGAGACTAGAAGTCTTCTTGGCTTTGTGACTAATTTGTTATATGATTTAGGCAAACAGCTTAACCTTTCTAGAGCACAATTTGTTCCTCTGTAATTAGTGAGTAGATTGAACTAGATTGATTTTAAATTCCTTTGCCACCTTCAAATTTATGCATATTTATATTTCTCACAAAAGAAGAACAAGAGGTCTGTATAAAATTTAACCCCAAAGATAAAGCAGTAAAAGCAACTTCTTTCATGTATTCCAAAGTACCCAGAGACATAGGTATTTGAGTCATTTTTATATTCTCATCATGAATGCTGAACTGATTTTTATTAAACAATCTCTTTGATATGTCCTTAAGAAATTAAAACATGTATATTTAAGATGAATTCTAATACAATTAAATCAGATAATTAATAAACTTATTTCAATAATCAGGGTTAAATATAGCCATGTGCTCAATATCCTTGAAGGCTGTTGATTTTGCCTTAATTTTTAGGATATTTGTACTATTTCCAACCTCATCTATAGTTAAGTTGAACAAGCTAAAATAGTGTAGTACAAACATATTCATTCTTTCATTATCCAAATGAACTCTTACCGTATGCTGCTGAAGTATCAGTCATAAGATAAATAATATTGTAAGGTAGCTACATAATGTGTACTAATTCTCCATTCTTTATATATTTTATGTTCTGTCTACAATAATGTGTTTTTCTTGTATATACCTTGAAATGGCATATTTACCCCTGGCAAGGATTTCTCAGGTAAAATATTTATTTTTGCTAAGAAAATGTTTTATTGGGCTATTTCCTAATAGACCCAGTGTTAGTTTCAGTAGCAAACATTTGTTTTTCCAGAAAACATTTCCAAAATGGACTATTACTTTCAAGGGTTTTGGCAACTATGTTGTATGGGCAGTACGTTCAGCCAACTGTCTTTCCATCTGCTACTCCTGCTTCCCTGAAAATTTTTCCCAATTAGCCAGGAACACTTTAGAGATCCCAGTGACCTCCTGGAAAAAAGTGTGTTTAAACATTTGTTCCACTAAGGTAAATCAAACATTTACAACAATCCACACTTAGTATAACCTTACTAAGAGATATTACACATTACTTGAATGATTTTGAAGTTAGTGAACTTTTTCTAACATTTCCTTTTGAACTGAATATGTAGCCTTTTAAAATATAACCTATTAGATAATTAAAAAATATATATAACCTATTAGAGCATTAAGTAAATCATTTAAAAAATAGTTCTACAGATATCTAATACTAAATTAGAAATATAATATTTGAAAGCTAAAAGCCTGGTCATTGAATTTGCTAGTAAAAATCTAAAGTAGTTGCATTTGCTAACAAAATAAATTTATATATTCACCAGTTTTTCAAAATTATAAAATAGGAAATAAAGGAAGCATATTTCTAAGATACTTCAATTTTCAACCATTTCTGAAATAAATGAAATTATAAATTAAATATTTATGAAAACCTATTATTTTGTATCTGCTATTTCATATAATTTTATTTGGATATCTGATTTGGCTAGATTTATGTACAAATTAATATTAAAATTAATTTAACAAATGTATTCAATCAATTGATGAGGCTGGGGTAATTATGTAAGTAGAGGTTGTAGAAGAGATATTTAGGGTACATTAATTTATATGTCCATCGTAGAGAGAGAGTGGCAAGTACTGAGTAGAAGTGGATTTGTTTCCCATTTATTCTCCTGCTCCTTTAAAACATAATACCTCTTAGAACAATTTTGGCTACTGCCTCTGTCTCAAGCATGCCAACAAGACTGGTCTCTTCTGAACCTTATCACATTGCTTTCCACTCTCATATTCCTGGCTCCTTCATTCATTGGCTCATACTTTGATACCACAAATCCACTTTGGCCTCCTTCCTATTCAGTCTCTCCTCTCTGGCTTAGTGAATTCAAAGTTTACTTCAAACTCCAAACGCTAACTTGGTGTGGTCTCCTAATTCTGAAGTGTCTGAGGTTGCCTGAAGCATTTGATAAAGAACTTTTTTTCCCTCCTTTTTGTTTTCCTTCTTCTTTTCTGTTTTCTTTGCTTACATTTTCTTTTCTATTTTCTTTTTTTTTCCTTTTTTTAATGCTGATATATAACCTCTATGTGGAAAGATTGGTAATATAATTCAATTTCACAGATTTTTTATTTTTGATGGCTTATATATTGACATGAAGATATTATGCCCTTGCTCAATAGAGTGAAATGAATATTCTTAGGGTTTTGAGGGCACACTAAATACCACATCTCTTCCCCATATGGGTTCTAAGTCAATTGAGAAATAATAGAATCAGTAGATGGAACATAAACCATCATCACAATTACTAATAAATTGAGTTAGATAAGACTAGAGCACAGTTAACACAGACTAACTGCTACTCTCTCTACCTTCAGTCCAGACCTGGAATAGATAACGGAGGATAGTCTGGTTTCTGCAGAGTAGATGCCTCTCACTGGTTCAGTAGAAAAGAGAAAGGTCTTCACATTCATATTTTTAATAGATTAGCTGCATCCAACTGACCAGAATAGACAAATTATATCCACTTATTAATTAGGTAATCTGATGAAGAGTAAGAGTATATAAAAGACACCAGGAAGTTAAAGGAAATTCCTCTTTTTGGTGATCCAAACTGCCAATATGCTACTTTAATTTGTTCATCATGGAGTTCTAGCTAAGAGCTACTAAAACTGTTTGATTGCACTAGTGTTCAATTATGAAACCTTATTCTCTGAAGTATCAACCAGCAGAGTCTCCCTATATGGGGGAAAGCTCTGTATTCTCTCTTAAAGCAAGTGAGTAGTATGAATGGGTAACTTAGAGTTTGCCTTCTAGACAAGATGCTGCAGGTAATGGGAATAAATTGAGTATGCCTGAGTTTCAGAAATTTTGCTAGTAGGAGCTTAAATATATACTTCTCATCACTTTTATTCTCTTTGAGCATTCCATCCCTAGACAGGTTTACTGTAATATTATCTTTGAAAACTATAGATTAATGAGAGGGGAAAAAAAGAAATAAATATAGTTTCAAGATATGTAAAACAGGCACCTTTTTAGACACTTACTTTCCAATCCTTAACGTAAGCAAACCTCAGTTCTACAATTTCAAAAATGGTAAGACATCTCCTGCCGTTAATTACACTTCAGTAAAATAGTTATATGAAGTACAAACAAATTTCATTTGAGAAGATTTTGTTTACCAAAAAGTAAGATCTATAAAGAAAAAATTGATATTTTTTAACTGTTGTAACTCAGTATCTAAAATAATTCCTGACTCACAGTAGGAAATACTTGTTAAATAAAAACAACTGAGAATCTATCATACCTAATTTGGTATTGTGAGTTTCATTTAGCACATTGACCTGATATTAAACTTTTTATCTTTCTGATTTCTTATGTGGGAAATTTGAATGTGATATTGTGAAAGTAGATACTTTAGTAAATGTGTGTGTGTGTGTGTGTGTGTGTGTGTGATCACTTGTTACTCTATGTGACTATATTTATTATATCGATCTATCTACTCTCTATCTATCTATTTACAAATTGTTGGTAAATTAGATGACATGAATAGATCATTGATTTTTTTCCCCAGATGTGTTAATAAAGGGTCTCTTCTCCAGAGAAACAGAACCAATAGCACATATATGGATATATAAGAGAAGATTTATTATGGGAATTGGCTCACATGATTACAGAGGCTAAAAAGTCCCATGATATGTTGTTTACAAGCTGGAGAACCAGTCAAATCAGTGGTGTAAAACAAAACAAAACAAAACAACAACAATAACAACAAAGTTAGTCCAGGGATTTCTTGGGTTACCTTTTTATTTTTACAATTTCGATTATACTTTCTTAGCCTTATCAATTTTGTTCTAGGCTATTTTTTCCTATGCATTCAACATTGATATATATCATTGAACAAAATGACCAAATTACAATAGTGGTTTGTAATTTTTTCGGGACTTTCCATTCATTTTAGTTTTGTAACTTTACTGTTATGGACTGAATTATATCCTTCAAATTCATATGTTGAAGTCCTAACCCCCAGTGTGAATGTATTTGGAGAGAGGAACTTTAAGGAGACATTGGAGATAAAATGAGGTCATGATGGTGGGGCCCTAACCTGGTAAGACTGATGTCCCTGTAAGAACAGGAAGAAATGTTAGACACTGCTCTCTCCTTGCAATGTGCGCAGAGGAAAGGCCATGTGAGGACACAGCAGGAAGGCGGTCTGCAAGCCAGGAAAACAGGACTCTACAGAAACCGACCATATCAGCACTTTGATCTTGGATTTCCAGACGTCAGAATTGTGAGAAAATAAATGTCTGTTGTTTAACCCCAGAATACCAGTCTGTGGTATTCTGTTATAGCAGCCCTAGTAATTAATGGATTTGTTTAGATGCTTGAAAGTCCCAGAATACCAGTCTGTGGTATTCCGTTATAGCAGCCTAGTAAATGAATGCATTTGCTTAGATGCTTGAAAAAGCATGAGAAATATAAAAGTTTAAAATTGTATTACTCATTTCCTTTATCACCATAGTTTGTAATCATCCATTCTTCCCTATCCGAGGAAATTATAGCCACATCCACCCAGTGGCTCAAAAAATATGTTGTTTATATTTGAATAATCTATTTTTTACACCCACTCATATCCAATTTATAGCAATTGTCCAATAGTATGGACTTCCTCTGTTCTCAGAAAGAAAATGAAACCAATATGTTAAAACAAGTGGGAGAAAAGGAAGGGGGCGCAGAGAGAAAGATAGCGAGGGAGAGAGAATGAGCAAGCTACCTTTATTCAAGTCTTTCCTTACAATTGACCCTGAAGCCCAACTTATTTTAAGATTTTTTTTGTACCACAACTCCTTCAATATCCCTGTACTCTTCTGCCCAATTTATTGTAAACCCCTTTTTATTTCTAATATATCCCAAATCCATCCATGTCTTCTATTCTACCTTGATACGAATCCTCTCCAAATCAGCCTCACTTCTCATTGAGAATCTAAACTAGCTTCCTCACTTATTTCCCTTATTCCACATGTACTGTTCCACTAATCTGACCTCAGTAAGTTAGTTAGTGTGATATTTGGAAAATATAAACCACATCATGTCATAATGAAGCTAAAACCCCTCCAGTGACTTCCCATTGGTAAAGATCTAACCCCAACCTCATTTTCTACTTCCATTTGCCTTGTTCACCACAGTCAGCCACAAGAAGCTTGATTTGATGAATTAAGATTTGATGAATCTTCAATTTATCTAATAACTCACCAGTTCTGTTCTGATAATAGAGCTGTTGTATCAGCTCTGTTCTCTTCTTGCATTGTTCCTCTTCCTGATCTCCATGTCCAGCTCAAATTTTACCTCCTCAGAAAAAAACTTAGTATCTTTTCTATCTAAAGATTCCCTTCATCCTCAATCACTAACTTTTTGCCAGGTTTCTACGTGAATTCTTTTTAACGTTTAACATTATCTGAAATTATCCTTTTATTTGTGCTCACAGTCAATGAGTTTACAATGAGTATTTATTGAGTGACTGGATGAATGAGTATTCAATAGTTATATTGTCAGTAATGATAAAATGACAGGAGTGAAGAATATGTGGGTGTATGGACACAAAATATACATACACACAAAGAGACACACAAGGACATACAGGCACATGCACATATATGATATCATTGAGGCTGAGAGAGAAGCCTTGCTCAAATTAAGACTATTTTGGTTGCATATTAAACAATAAAACAAAGGGAAACTTATTAGAAGAGTACAGGGATATTGAAGGAGTTGTGGCACAAAAAAATCTTAAAATAAGTTGGGCTTCAGGGTCAATTTTAAGGAAAGACTTGAATAAAGGTAGCTTGCTCATTCTCTCTCCCTCGCTCTCATTCTCTCTGCACCCCCTTCCTTTGCTCCCACTTGTTTTAGCATATTGGTTTCATTTTCTTTCTGAGAACAGAGGAAGTCCATACTATTGTCAACTTAGAAGTTTCATATCTCAGTTTTGTTCTCAATTGCAGTTTAAGAATTATGAGGGACTATTCTGAGTGACTATGTTAGTGTCTATGGCTTATTCATACTCCAACACTGTGGCCAGAAAAGCGAGGCCATGTAAAAAGGTGGGATCCCCGCTATAACCATGTAGATATGCAAATATGTGGGAGGGTAAGGGCAGCTCTATTTCTAGAAGTGACCAACACTGGTTGTACTATATCATGGAAGTCCTCTCTGACAAGATTACAAAAGTCATTATTCACCAAGATGATCTCCGACAGAAGTGTAAATCACGTGGTTTTTCAAAACCATCAGGCTCTACTTCACGCCCACTTCTTTATTCATTATAGATTTGGCACAAATCCAGAAACTTGAGTTGGCCGAAGATTTGATTTTTTTATTTACTGAAGCTTATTCTAATTTTATCCATAAAAAATGTATTGACTTAGTTCACACAGGCTTCTATAAGAGAATATCATAAACCAGTGACTTATGAACAACCAAAATGTATTTCTTACACTGGAAAGTCCAGGATCAAAGCACTGGCATACCTGGTGTCTGGGGAGGTCCTTGCTGGCTGTCCACCTGCTGCATTCTCACATGACAGAAAGGGTGAGGGAGCTCTCTGGGGTCTCTTTTTTAGGAGCACACATCTTTTTGAGGGTATAACCTCATGACCAAAGGCTCACGTCTTAATACCATCACACTGGGTGTTAGGATTCCAATATACAAATTTGGGGGCATACACAAAACTTCAGTCTATGGTGTGTATGCTATTTATATAGGTGTTATTTTTATAATAAATTATAAGACACCACATTAAAATAATAATGCATTGCTACAAAATGATATTGATTTTAGTAGTCATAGCAAAAAGGTTTCAGGATAGTTTATCAATAAAGATTAATTTGTTTTTTTATTTTTTATAAGACTTTACTTCTTTGAGAGAGAGAGAGAGCAGGAGGGGGGGTGAGTGGTAGGGGGAAAAGGAGAGAAGCAGGCTCCCCGCTGAGCACAGAGCCTGACATTGGGCTTGATCCAAGGACCCTTAAATCATGACCTGAACTGAAGTCAGATGTTTAACTGATTGAGCCACCTAGGTGCCTCAATAAAGATGACTTTTAAAAAATCATATATTTAAATAAAAGAAGAAAACCATCCTCATTCTTTGTCCTACATGAAATAATTTAGTTATGCAGTGAAAGCTACTAACTCTCATTAGGCATAATTGTATAATGTGACACTTAGAAAAGTGACTTAGCACATTTTATAATTAATTTATTTTGCTTTTAGACCTGGTTTTTACTTTATGATTTGAGAATAGTACCTTTCCTATATTCCATTGTTTAGATGTAAAAATGGATCATAAATGATTGTGAGATGGAAAATAGCTTATACTGTTATATTCCTGCCCAAGGGAAACTTTGCTTTAATATTTTATCTCTTGATTAATGTTCTGTCAAAAGGAAGTCACTTTGTGATTCCTGTGCTTGATAACATGAATCATGTTCATGGTAAATATAAACTTTCAAAACAATATCTATTTGTTATACCCAGTTAGGTGAGGGACGCTAAAGTATTTAAATGTAACATAAATTTTTTCCTCTAGTACAAAACTACCTTGAACTAAAGATGTGATGATAATAATAGTTGATGGAAGAATATAAATAGTATAATTTGCCTGCCCAGTAACGTAGATCCCTTTGTTTCAAAAACAGTATTTATTTAAGAATATAAACATTGTCTAAAAGCCCCCTTGTTTCCACTACTTTGTTTTCATAGGTTTTTTTTTTTGTAAGCTAACCTAAAATACTTTATATTAATTTTGATTTTAAGATTATATTTGATTTTATTTTTTTCTATACATACGAGATAATTATAGCTTCTGATAAGATTGTGTTATATACTATTTTTAGGGAGGAGATAGTAAAACAGAGGGAAAAAGCTATCATTATCATACTTATGGGTAAGAAACAGTTTATTCTATAACTTTATTCTAGTCTACTTATTCCTGGAAAACATTTTGCTTTTTAAAATATTATTTATGCATGGAAATTTTTGTGAACTTAGAAAATGTCTTGGTAAAATTTTGACTTGAACTGGGAAACAGACATAATCAAAAAAGCTGAACTTTTAATACCCTTACTTCAATGTCTTTCTACTGCTTTAGGATAAATGTTAACCAACCAAAGCTCAGAATGTTCCTGCCCTCACCAATCTCTCTGTCCTAGCTGTAGGCAATTCCATTTTCTACACTTTAGTCATATTGTTTATCAACTGCTGCTTACTTGCAATTTTTCACACTTTCTCACTATCAGATGTTCACACAGCCTGATCATTTTGTTTAACCACCATCCCAATTCACCTAAATCCAGCTTATCTTAAGATAATTTAGGGGTCTTCATTGGGGTTAATATTTCAAATAATTCCACCTGTGCAGATAAAATCAAGTCTACCAAGTGTATATTCTCACCGCTCTGAGCTCCTCCAACTTATGTTTATAGCAAAATATTTAAATAGGTAAAGGGTATTTATTTTTCTGATGTCAATTTTCCACAGTGTGGTAGGCAAACTTTTATTTCTAAGATTCTAAAATGGCCCAAGATTCCTCACCCTATTTTTCTAATTAGGTTACATGATATTACTCAATTGGTATATTGTATAGGGGGACAAATAAATGAGCCTTTTAAAAGGGAAAGAGTTTTCTCCAACTGGTGGCAGAAAGAGAAATCAGAGATAATTGGAGTGTGAGAGGTATTTGAAGCAGGAACGGTTCTTTACTGCTGAATTTGAGGAGGTTTGGGAAGGACCAGAAGCCTGCCTCTAAAAGCCCAGAGAAACCAATAAGTGCAAGAAAATAGGATATCAGTCCTATATCCGTAAGAAATATCCTATTTCTCTTTCATTGTGTCTGTCTACATTTTCCCACGTTTGCGGCTATAAGAAGGTCAACCTGATGCCCTTTTAAATACAGTAGGTGCCAAGCATCATGTGGTCTGTGTTCCAATGATCTAGCCAAGTGAACATATTCAAGCAAAAGAAAAACAAAAACAAAAACAAACAACAATAACAAAATTCAGAACATTTTTGATAAGATGAAAAGAAGAAAATAATTGGCTTACCTATAAATCTGTGCTGGAAGAATGACTTATCACTGAAGGGTAGTAATACACCTACCTATTTACTTACTATGTACTTGAACAGAATCACTCTATATGACTTCATAGATTATAAACAGTGAGATTTCATGAATGGCACCCCCTGGATTTGTGCAACACATAACTTATAAAATGTAAATATATAGAACATGTCTTGTTGCACTATCAGGAAAAGTATCAGTGTACTCTTTCTGCGTTTCTTTTCAGAGTGTGGTAATGTCCTGGATCGCCTTCCCTTAACAAGAAAGTTGAAATACTTATCACTTTGAATGTTTGATTGCTATTGAGTTAGGAGTATTTTTGAAAATATGTCAAAGAAAGCCACATAGTCAAATGATCCTCTGAACGTGTGGTCACTCTGAATTCGGGATGTTAGGAGAAATGACGCATATTTTCTCCATCCTCAGACATCCATTCCTCACCATTTTCCTTTGACATTGCCTCTCTCTCTTTGGATATAAGTATATAAAAATCCTACTACAAGCTATTTATTTAAAATTACTCTTCAGGGGCTCCTGGGTGGCTCAGATGGTTAAGCGTCCAGCTCCTGGCTCAGCGGAGAGCCTGCTTCTCCCTCTCCCTCTGCCTCTCTCCCTGCTCATGCTCTCTCTCTCTCTCTCTGTATCTCTGTGTCTCAAATGAATAAATATAAAAAATCTTAAAAAAAATAAAATTACTCTCCAGTAGGACTCTGATAAACATTCATAGGAAGGGATAAAAATGAGCCATAATTAAATATGCTCCTTAATATGGGTAAAGCCTTTGTATTGGTAAAAAGAGAGATACATTTGTAGGAAGATGTTCAGATTATACCTAAAATCACATAAAAATCCTAGGGAAAATGGGTATTTATTTTAAAATATGTAAATCAATGATATTGGATAAATATTATAGATTAATAATAACTAGGATCAGAGATTCATTATGTAGAGATTAGATATACTTAGATTATGAACTTCTTGGGGAGCAATGCTACCTAAATTTAGAATTGCACAACTTAGGGAATTTTTTTTTTCTGTTCGTATGATTTGGTATTACTTTGCATGCATCATTTCCTTTAGAATACTGTGTATATAGCATTAAAATGTGTTAAAGCTCTTTAAGGGAAACTTATTTCAGTCACAATTAAGTTCAAATTTTCATTTCTGGAGGATTTTGTTTCCACACCCATTATTTGAATATACAATTTTAATAAAATAAAAATGAACATGAAGATGTAGTTCTCTAATCACTAATTTATTTCTCTAGTTTCTCAGCAAATGGTAGTCATGAAGAGTATGTGGATTTTAGTACTACCCTTTGCCACATTCTACCTATCTGAGTGAGGAAGTGACTAAAATTGTTAAGAGGTTTCTAAACTTTTTTAGTTTCTCCAGAGAATATTAATTTTTTAATTAATTTTTTTTAAATTATTAAGGTAAGATATAATATGGCAAACATAATATGGATTTGGATTCTAAAATAATTACTTTAAATGATTCATTAATTCTGCTCATATTAGAAAACATTTATTGTTAGGCATACATTTACTGAGCAGAAAATGTTTACACCACCATAGATAAGTGATAAAATATAAAGTATTTACATGTTAATATTCACATAATTTAAGTGTATGGGGTGTTTTTCAGCTCTCTCCTTTCTAACTGCAGAAAAATGGATTTTTTTCCTGAAAATTATTACTGTGGAAAAGATGAAAACTTTATGTCACATTTTTGAGAACTGCCATGACTGGGAGGAAAAAAATGGATTGAATTAATGTCAAAACTAGCATTTCTGTTGCATAAGCCAAGAAATAGCAGACCCAGTGGACTGACTGAATACATCAGCTCTACCTCCTTTAAGAACATCCTTCTATTTTCTTGAATAATTATATGATTTCCTGAGTGTTAGTGAAAGAAAACTTAATGTTCAACACTATTGGGATGTGTGCTAACCTGATTAAAAGTCTAAGAATAATAAAACCAGAATGTGAAATTGTATTTCCCTCCAGACTACTATCAGTTTTAAAGGAAACCATCCATCACAAAGATAAAGAAATATCCTCTGAAGATTTAATTTAGGGAAAATATGTAATGTATCATATTGTGATGACTCCAAGGAACTGATGGGAACACTAGAACTTGCATAAGGAAATAGTACACAAAGCTCTTCTTCATCTCCTTTCCATTTCCAACCACTTTATACGGACTTGTTTAGTAATAAATGAATGTGTATCTGTGAACTCATGTGTCTAGTTTGGAACATTGTAGAGGAGGGTGATAATCTTGCCATATTTTAAAGACATCACTATTCTTTGTAAGCATAGTTAAAATTGAATTTTTGATCGTATGAATTAGAAAGCATAAATAAAATTATTTGAATGAAAGGTCAAAGTCACATAAATGATGATTACTATGGTTCATCCCCACATAGGTATTCATGATCCAACATTTTCTATACATTCTTTTCAATGTTGTGTTCATGTCTGCAAACATTGAAGGAAACAATAACTGCAGTTACTCCTGAACTTGAATCACCAGTTTTGATGGAGAGAGCACTATTTTGAGAGTCAGTGTATGTGGGCATTGATACTGCTATGCTACATTATAGCTTTTGGACCTTGAGGAAGTGACTGTTATTGAGAAACAGAATCCTAATTTATTATTTTTTCAAATATTTTATTTATTTATTTTAGAGAGAGAGGGAGAGAGAATGAATGAGCAGGAGGGGCAGAAGGAGAGGGAGAGAAAATCCCAAGCAGACTCTACACTGAGCTCAGAGCCCCAGATGGGGCTCAGTCTCATGACTCCGAGATCATGACCTGAGCCGTAACCAAGGGTCAGATGCCCAATAGACTGTACCACCCAGGTGCCCCCAGAATCCTAATTAGAATTTTGAAATAAAATACACAAAGAAATGATATTATTGCAACTATCAGATTTCAATAGAATATTATTCTTAAGGGAAAGTTGCTTTTCCATTTTTTTAATTCTATTTTAGGATGTTAGGTCCCAAAATAAGTTTTTAAGAACAGCTTTATCGAGGCACAATTGACATATGGTAATTGTACATGTTTCAGGTGTGCATTGGTGGGTTTGGTACGTGTGGATATGCATATACACATGAAACCCTCACTGCAATCAAGATCTCGAACATATCTCCCACTCCGTAAATGTTTCTTGTGTTTCTCTGTAATCCCTCTCTCTCATTCCTAAACACCAACCTCATTCTTAGGCAACCCTTGATTTGCTATGTCACTAAAAATTGGTTTGAACTTTCTAGAATTTTGTAAAAATAGAATCATACAGTATACACTCTTTTTGGCTAGATTCTTTCATATAGCATAATTCTTTTGAGATTCAGCCATGTTGCACATATTTTATTGCTGAATAGTACTCTGCTATATGTCTATAATACAACTTATTGATCCATTCATCTTTTGATGGACATTCATGTTCTTTCCAAGGTATTGTTATAACAGATAAAGATCCTATGATCTTAGCCATTTCATGGGGGTGTAGTATTGTAGGTTTTATTTACGTTTCCCTAATGACTAATAACATTGAACATTTTTTTATGTGTATGTTTCCCATCTGTTTATCTTCTTGGGAGGGACTGGTTTTTATTTTCCTTGTACACTCTGAAGATCTATCATAGCAGCTTGAACATAATAAGCACAGGTAAAATATTTGTTAAGATGAATTATGTTAGATTTTGAATAAGAATGTATTTTTCATATATTGTTTTTTAACTAAACATTTCATTTTAGAACAGTTTGAGACTTACAGAAAGATTGAGCAGATACTACAGTGATTTCTTTTTTTTGTTGTTGTTCTTTAAATTTTTTATTGTTATGTTAATTGCCATACATTACATCATTGGTTTTTGATGTAGTGTTCCATGATTCATTGTTTGCGTATAACACCCAGTGCTCCATTCAGTGCATGCCCTCTTTAATACCCATCACCAGGCTAACCCATCCCCCCACCCCCTCCTCTCTAGAACCCTCAGTTTGTTTTTCAGAGTCCATCATCTCTCATGATTCGTCTCCCCCTCTGATTTACTCCCCTTCATTCTTCCCCTCCTGCTAACTTCTTCTTAACATATATTGCATTATTTGTTTCAGAGGTACAGATCTGTGATTCAGCAGTCTTGCACTATTCACAGTGCTCACCATAGACTACAGTGATTTCTTTTTTTTTACTATGGAGATTTCTTATATATCAAAACGTACTTTTCTCTGTTATTAACTTCTTACATCAGTATGGCAAATTTATCATGATACCTGAATGAATGTTGATATACTGTCATGACATAAATCCCGTATTTTATTCAAATTATGTCAGTTTTTACATAGTCCCCGTTTTTTAGTTTCAGGATTCACAGAATACATTTAATTGCCGTGTTTCCATAGTTTACTCTTAGCTGTGATGGTACTTCAGACTCTTCTTGTTTTCAATAAATCTTGACAGTTTTGAGGAATATTTGCTACTTTGGATAATATATTTCAACTGAGATTTGTATGATTTTTTTCTCACAAATAAACTGGGGTTATATGAAATGGGGAGTAAAACCATGGAAGTGAAGTACCATTTTGACTGTATTATATCAAGAGTATGTAGTAGCAACATGATTTATCATTATTTTTGTGACGATTTTGAGGTTAAAACATTACATACAAATGTTTGTAGGGACAAATACTTAATAATTTTTTAAGTGTATAATTTAGCCCTATTTTCTCACAAGCTTAAGTTTAAAGAAAACTGGTGGTTGCATTAAAATTGGCAACTTTTGAAACCAAAATTTTATAGCTGTCTCACAACAGAGTAAACATACATAAGTGATATGTAATTTCCTCTTATAACCAGAAAATTATCTGATCAAATGCCTTCTTCCGTCTGCCCAATTCCTGTTCTATTTTAAATGACTAGTTTAACTTTCTAAATGCAAGTCAATAAATATATATCAACGCACAAAAATTGGGTAGAAATTTCTTATGTCTTAAATAAATAACAGTTTACTTCACATCTATCTATCATTAGGGAAATAGGTGAAATTTCATTATTGTAATTTTAAATTTAAAATCAGCCCAAAATGTCCCAGGGGGGACAGGTTGTTATGGGTTGTAATTGGAGTCAACATAATATAATATCCTGCTGCATGGCACATCCTAGAAAACAAATGTCTTAGGTTTGAGTTCCATAAAAAACACTACCAAGTTAGTTAATCATTAGAAAAATATTTAGCTGTTTTGAGTTCTCTTTATCCATAAAATTGTAATGCTAATGATTTGATCAGTAAAGTTTTTTCTTTTTTTTTTTTTCATTCTCATATTTTATCCTGTAGAATCATACTCAAGAATTACAGGGCGATGGACATTAAGGAGGACATGTGTTGTGATGAATACTGGGTGTTATATGCAACTAATGAACATTGAACACTACATCAAAAACTAATGATGTACTACACAGTGGCTAACTGAAATTAATAAAAAAAAGAAAAAAAAAATTACAGGGGCAATTTATTGCAACCCAGTCCAGAGTTGCAATGTAGATAAAAATGTTACCTACAATTAATTTGTTCACTTCCCCTCTATTTGAATTCCTTTATAGAGAGGAACTCAGAATATTCAATCTGCTGGCATATCATCACGTAAATGCCACTTATATGGCAACAACTTCAAATTTGTCAACTTCCTGTTCATGTGGCCACTTGTATTTTTAATAGATACCTCAAACATAACATGGGTGAAACTGGATCCTGACTTTCTTCCCATACCTACTTAATCTGCATTCTTACTCATCTAGGTTAATGGCAATTATATCCTTGAGGTGCTTGTGTCAATTTGTTGTCAATTTTGTTCTTTCACTAACTCACTAATACTAAATTTATCACTCTTGTCCTACTTTCAAAACATATCAAACATACAACCTCTTCTCACCAATTCCAGTTCACACCAGTATAATTCTAACCTTCTGCTACCGGAACCTGCCTGCCTCCACTGGACTCATTTCAGTCTACTCTTAACAGAGTAGATAGAGTTATCATTTCAATAAGTCTGATCATGTTATTTGTCAGCTCAAAACTCTCTCAGTTTTATTTCCTTCCATAATTAAAGCCAAAGGGTAAACAAAGTTTACAAAATTCTACAATAATCTGGTAGTCTATTCCTTCCTTGTCTTCATCCCTTATTATTTGCACCTATGGTCATAAACTTCAGCTATACTGGTATTTTTGCTACTCTTGAAAAGTACCAGGAAAGACCGAATTTGGAAAGTTTGCATTGTATCCACAGATACCCACTGGACTAACTCTCTTACCTCATTTTTTTTTTTTTTTTATTGCTCAAGAGAAACTTCAGGGATGCACCACCTTAGTCCTGTTTGCAATCCACTGCTCCCACCCTCCCTATACACTCTTTTTAGTACTTTTTCATTTATATAACTGTTTTCTCCTATTGGATATTAAGTTTTTTGAGCACAGGAAAATTGACTTCCTTGGTGATAGTAGCTAAGATGCTCATCATGACAAGATTTGTTGTAGCATTGCGCTTGGCACTCAGTAACGTTACATAATAAAGAATGGATTAGTCATTGCTTTTACAAATAACTAGGTCTAAATATACAGATGTGTATCCATGTACTTGATAGTGATGTGGTTATTTTCCAGCTATCTTGCTTTATATATACTTCTATATGGTATAAATATCTATTATATATAGTACATGATATGATATATATATTTATATTTATAACATATATATATCACACCATATGCATATGCATATGTGGTGTGTCTATATGTATATAATTAAACAGATCACCATAATTTTAGAAAATAATTTTATATAGGTCTCCCATTTATTCAAATCTGTTTGTGTATATTTTCTGCAAAGGTATTTCATTGCAAAATATCAACCAAGTCTTTCTAAATATATACAAAAAGATTGATTGTGCCTTTGAATTTTAAAGGCATATCCTTACAGTTTTTATTTTTTTATTTTTTTATTTTTTTTAAAAGATTTTATTTATTTATTTGAGAGAGAGCACAAGAGGGGGGAGAGGGAGAGGGAGAAGCAGACTCCCTAATGAGCAGGGAGCCCAATGCGGGACTCAATCCCGGGACTCCAGGATCATGACCCGAGCCGAAGGCAGTCGCTTAACCAACTGAGCCACCCAGGCGCCCCCTTACAGTTTTTAAATTATATGTAAAACTGGTTTTCCAGTATATATATGATGATAGCAATCAATTTCCAATATTTTTCTTAATTTGCAAGTGAAATCTGTAAGGTGATTATTTCTGCTACTTTTAAAATGATCATCCTTTCTCTTCCAAATAGATTTATGATTTTTAAAAGAAATAGTTTTAAAAATACTTGATATATTATAACTTTATGACTTATAACTGCATCAAAATCATATTGTCTTCATACCTCTATAAATATAAACACACATGTGTGCATACACATATATACTTGTGAAATATATAATTTAATAGTATTAATCTTATTCCAATCCAGAAGAATTTTGAATAATAAATTTGTTAGAGTCATTATTAGCTTACTCTTCCCCAATTTTTTTATTCTGTTTTTCTGATGATTTTATTTTATCCTGATTCTCTTTCATGAAATAAACTAGATTGTAGAAAACTTATTTTTTTTAATATATTCCAAGTTTAGCTAACCTAAGCTTAAGGATTGCAAATCATGGATGTTTGTCAAAATCTGATTAATAAGAAGATTTAGCAAATGTGGTTCATTTTCTTGATTAAAAGAAATCAAATGTTTGAGGTTTGCCAAGTGACTTAAGGAAAAAATAAAAAAAGATATTCTAAATGAGACCACATGTTTCCAACTGGAAATAGAGCAAAGTGTGTGACAGCTTCATTAAAACCTTGTTGCAAACCACTTTTAGTAACAACAAAAATCAACATGCCCAACAAATTTAAATCATGAGAAAAATGCTTCTGCATCACTTTGCCCCTCTTTTTCTTCCTCTGGGTAAATAACATCACTCAAATTTCTTATTGTGCAGTTAAATACTTTTATGTAATCAGCAAGATGTCTAGAAATCTCTCATTTTAAGTAATGTGAGTTTGAAATTTGTATCACTTTCTTTTTATGAAAAGAGAAAAGATAAGTTAAACTTCTTTTTTGTGAAATGATTTTGATTTAGAATAAGAATCAATCGTACTTTCACTACCATGAAATGTTCAAATAAAAATGATATTCTGGACAATGGTGATAGTGCTGTAAAACCTCCAAAATTTCGTCTTAAAAACAGCTATTGATACTGTTTCAGAAAGGCTGATGTAAGAGTTTAGCAGTGATCAAACTTTCCAATTCTGCCAATCTCACTTTTATAAATTTATTATTTTAACTGAATTGTTATTTTTCTCTTGTTTGTTCCTGAATATTGACATGAATATAAAAATGGAAAATCTTATGGGGCACCTGGGTGGCTCAATCAGTTAAGCATCTGCCTTTGGCTCAGGTCATGATCCCAGGGTCCTGGGGTCCAGCTAAAATATTTCCAAGACAATATATCTGAGAGAATTTCAGCAGATATTTATATGAATTGAGTCTATAATCTTTTTTGTTAAATTGATAAGGCAGGTTGGAAATTCACTCAACAAAATACGGAAGTAAGTTAGAATAAGAGAAAAAATTAAAAAGAGAATTCAGTGATGGCACTGAAACAAAAAAAGGAATTCAGAACATGATGGTTAAGAATGACCTAATCTTTACTTGGTCTCCTTCTGTTGTTTCTGTTGCATGCCAGGAAGCACATATTTAGGCTTGAAATAAACAGAGAAAGATGAAAATGCCCAGCAGGCTAAATTTAATTTTTAAAATATGCATTTCCTTCACAAAATTATAGCTTTTTATGACTGTATCCAATATGTTTTATAAACATTTATAATATATCTATTGTCATGTATATGTCATTCTTTGTAATGTTTATCATAAACAGAATTTTTTACATTTCCATTTGATGATTTAATCATTCGTATTTTTTTCAGACTTTTTATTGTTATTTTAATCACCATATATTACATCATTAGTTTTTGATAGAGTGTTCCATGATTAATTATTTGTGCATAACACCCAGTGCTCCACGTAGAATGTGCCCTCTTTAATACCCATCACCAGGCTAACACATTCCCCCCACCCCCCTCCCCTCTAGAACCCTCAGTTTGTTTTTCAGAGTCTATCGCCTCTCATGGTTCATCTCCCCCTCTGACTTACTCCCCTTCATTCTTCCCCTCCTGCTATCTTCTTCTTTTTCTTTTTTCTTAACATATGTTGCATTATTTGTTTCAGAGGTACAGATCATTCTTATTTAATTACTAAAGACCTATTTAGGCTTCTTGTACATCATTCATATATATAAAAATGTACATAAAATATACATGAATTATATATAAGTATATACATACACATAGTACTTTTGTATGTATTTAAATTATATCAAGCGATTTAGGCTGCTGGGAAGATGGCAGAGCAGGACGTCCCTGGGCTGACCTCTTGCCGCGTGGCCGCCTAGAGAGCACCCACGTCGGCATAAATAACCCAAAAAGCAGCCCGAAAACTGGCAGAACAGACTCTCCTCAGCCCAGCATAGACAAGAGGCCACAGCGAATCAGATCCACCCCCTCTGATCACTCTTGGCAAGATCCCGTCAAAGTGGTGCCACAAGCCTGGCAGTGTGTGCACGGCCCAGACAAGGTCAGCACCACTCCAGAGTGAGTCCTGCCCCAGGGAGAAGGGAAGATAACCACACACCCGTCTGACTGACCCCAGCAGTGGGCTGAGGGCAGGCAGCTGGTCTGACTGCAGGGCCCACCCACCAACAAATCTTCTCTGGGGACGACACAGGGACAGTGCCTGCAGTTTGGTGCTACTGCATCTCTGGCAAACACCTGGTCTGACTCGACTCAAGCCCAAGGCAGCCCCGGAGCAACCCACTAACACCACGGGCACCAGACTCTGCCCACAACAGGCAGGGAGCCATCGCAGATGACAGGACTGAAGGTAAACACATCCCAGCCACAATGGTAGGACACCCCCTGGAGCAACACACATAGGAGACACCCCCTGAAGCACCAGATTCTGGGGAACAGACATTGCACTGCAGGACCTCTTCTCCATAGAGCCACTACTTTCAAGTGCAGGAGACGTAGCTGATTTTCCTAACACAGAAAAACAGACAACACAAGAGACAGAATGAGGAGACCAAAGAATGTGTCCCAAATCAAAGAACAGGACAAAAGAGCAGGAGACCTAAGTGAAATGGAGATAAGTAATATGTCTGATAGCGAATTTAAAGTAGTGCTCATAAAGATTCTCACTGGAATTGAGGAAGGACTGCAGGACTTCCTTGAGACCCTCCACCAAGAGCTAGAAGATGTAGAAAAGAAACAGTTAGAGCTATTGGATTTACTAAATGGAAATAAAAATAGACCACCTGGAATAAATAGCAAGCAAGAGGAAGTAGAAGAAAGGACCAGCCACCTGGAGGACAGAGTCATGGAAAGCAATCAAGCCGAGCAGATGAGAGGGGGGAAAAATACGCAAAATGAAAATAGACCCAGGGAACTGAGCAATGCTGTCAGACCTAACAGTCGCATGATAGGGATCCCAGAAGAAGAGCAAGCAAAGGGCAGAAGATTTGTCTGAAGAAATAATAGCTGAAAACTTCCTGAATCTGGGGAAGGAAAGAGAAATCCAGATCCAGGAGGCACAGAGAGACCCCAACAAAACCAACCCAAAGAGGTCTGCACCAAGACACAAAGTAAATAAGACGGCCAAAAGTAGTGGGAAAGAGAGAATTTTAAAAGCAGCAAGAGAAAGGAAAGCAGGTACATACAAAGGAAACCCCATACAGCTATCAGTGGGTTTTTCAGCAGAAACTCTGCAGGCCAGAAGAAAGTGGCATGATAGATTCCAACTGCTAAAAGGAAAAAATCTGCAGCCAAGAATACTCTATCCAGCAAGGCTTTCGTTTAGAATAGATGGAGAAATCAAGTTTCCCAGAAAAACAAAAATTAAAAGCAAAACCAGCCACGTCCCTGTCACACACGATGCCATCGGCCTGTGGGTCCCAAATTCATGGTCCAGCCGCCCTCCTGCCCAAGTCAGTGTGCACAGCCTGCCACCTGCTAAATGCCAAGTCAACACGCCTTTACCTCAGATTGCCAAGGGCTCAAATTGACACTGTTCCCCTCAAATTTCAGCCCCTGTACCCCAGTTTGTGCACAAAAGTGGGAATAATTATAACAGCAGAATGAAGCAACCCAAACATCTATTTCTGTGGAATACAGAATGGATAAAAGGAGTGTGCTAGGCTGTGAACATCTCCAAAAAGTACATGAACAATACATACAGCATGATTCTAGTTAGTTAAAAAAAACCCAAAAACCTGGGAGGAACAAAACAAGATGAAACCAGAGAGGGAGACAAACCATAAGAGACTTCTTAAGCATAGGAAAGAAACAGGCTTGCTGGAGGGGAGGTGGGGGGGATGGGGTGACTGGGTGATGGGCATTCATCCACGTGATGGAATGAGCACGGGTGTTGTATGCAACTGACAAATCACTGAACTCTAAAACTAATAATACACTATATTGTTAATTAATTGAACTAAAAATTAAAAAAGGAAACCCCCCAAAAAAGAAATTTAAATCAATTAAAATATTAGATTTCTGATATACCTGTGAATTCTTCAATACATCAAGAAAAAATGTAATTCAATTCCTTAACTGTGCTTCTTCCTATTGAAAAACAGCTGTGTCTGTAATATATACCATTTTCATTTATTTTTTAAGTGGTATATTTACTAAAAAAAAAAAGTGTTATTTTTACTGTCTTTAAGTCCATGAAGCTCATGTATTTCAAATGTATAGCACATTTGAAAAAAAAAGAATTAGCCCAAATATTTTCAAATCCAAATATTTGTTTATCTTCACTGAAATACAAGCATTTTACTTTTCTTTAAAGATTTTATTTCCTTATATTAGAGAGAATGCCCAGGAGTCCACGGCCAGGGTGGAGGGGCAGAGGGAGACAGAGAAACCAACCCCCTGCTGGGAAGGAACCCGACTACCTCAGGCTCAGTCCCAGGACCCCAGATCATGATCTGAGCCAAAGGTAGATGCTTAACCAACTGAGCCATGCAGGTGCCCCCAAGCATCCTACTTCTATGCAGTTTTGTGTAAAGATCTAAGTAGTGAATAGAAGTTTTAGACTTGTCGGCTTGGACAGACGAAGAATAAGATAACAGCATAGACAACTATGAGAGATTATAAATTTCCTATCACTTGAAGTCAGTAATAGAATTGAATGTTATTTGCAACATTTATGGATTGGATATAAAAATATAACCTATATGGCTGTAAGAAACTGATGAAGTATTATTCTCTTGATGACACTCCACTTAGGTTTCCTCATAACATGGCAATCTGGGGATGTACTGTATGGTGACTAACATAACATAATAAAATTAAATTAAATTTTAAAAAATGACATGATATGGGGAAAAAAAAAGAGAAGATAGTAGAAAGGGAAAAATGAAGGGGGGGAAGTTGGAGGGGGAGATGAACCATGAGAGACTATGGACTCTGAGAAACAAACTGAGGGTTCTAGAGGGGAGAGGGGTGGGGGGATGGGTTAGCCTGGTGATGGGTATTAAAGAGGGCATGTACTGCATGGAGCACTGGGTGTTATACGCAAACAATGAATCATGGAACACTACATCAAAAACTAATGATGTGGGGCACCTGGGTGACGCAGTCGTTAAGCGTCTGCCTTCGGCTCAGGTCATCATCCCAGGGTCATGGGATCGAGCCCCACATCGGGCTCCCTGCTCCGCGGGAAGCCTGCTTCTCCCTCTCCCACTCCCCCTGTTTGTGTTCCCTCTCTCACTGTGTATCTGTCTGTCAAAGAAATAAATAAAATCTTTAAAAAATACTAATGATGTAATGTACGGTGATTAACATAATAAAATAAAATTTTTAAAAAATGACATGGCAATCTCAAGATAGATGTCTTATATTGTGGCCTGCTTTCCCCAAAGTAAAGCTTCCAAGAGACCAAGACAGAAGCAACAAGGTCTTCTTATAATCTTAATCAGAAAACTCAATCCACCTTTGTTGCTCTACATTGTTTATACAGGGCCAGGCCAGGTTTAAAGATTGAAGGCACTATACAGGATATAAATACCAGAAAGTGTGGTTCACTGGATTTGGAGGGTCATCTTATAGACTACCATGATGGTAACCAAATTAAGAACATTTATAAAGATCTAATAATCTTTTAAAAATTATTTGATACTAGAAAAAAGAGCAATCCAACAAAATCTAAATGATTATATTAGTATGGCAGTTACCAACATTCCAGTGGGTATTAAAATATGCACTCATCTGAAAAATTCATTCATTGATCTCTTTTTGCCATTAACTCAACCTGTTGGATCTACAGAGTTGCTAACAGAATAAGATACTTCTCAGTAGCCGCAATAAATCTGTTTTACAGTTCAGACAGCTAGCTGATGATTTCCAGTTCTTTACTGTATGACAGAGAACACTAGGACATCAGTCAATAATTTGCCAAGAGTATTTAATATGTGCAAAGCTATGTTCCCTGAAAAAATGATGATTCTGCCCATGTAAATTCCTGTGGACTCCTTGAGATGCAGGAAGATCCTCTATTTGGGCAAGCTTATTTAGATTTTAACACAAACAGGGATGTATTTCAATATATTTTTTCTTTTTTCTTTTTTTTTTTTTAAAGATTTTTTTATTTATTTATTTGAGAGAGAGAGAATGAGAGATAGAGAGCATGAGAGGGAAGAGGGTCAGAGGGAGAAGCAGACTCCCTGCTGAGCAGGGAGCCTGATATGGGACTCGATCCCAGGACCCTGGGATCATGACCTGAGCCGAAGGCAGTTGCTTAACCAACTGAGCCACCCAGGCGCCCTCAATATATTTTTTCAATTAATAAAGCAAAATTGTTGTATTCCAAGCATCCTCGAGATCATTCATTCTACATTTTAGCATTAGCTACCTCCTGCCAAAATGATTGTTCTAAAAGTTAATTCTTAGGGGGATTTTCTTAAGAAAACCATAACTACACTTAAATTATTTCCCCTTGATAGTGTGAAAGAAAAAAAATTCAATGAAGCCCATTAAAGATGATAAAGCAGACTTTATTTGGCATCATCATTATAGATATAAGGGCGACTGCAATAGAATTTTATAGTAGGCAAGAGAGAATGGGCTTAACTCTGAATACAGCATGGGCAAATGGGAATTTATACTAAGGAACAAGGAGTGGATCAGTTGGTAGAAAATTACTGAGAGGAAACATCAGGGGTAGGGAGGAGTTTTGGCTAAACTGATGTAACAGGATTCTGGGTGAAGACTGGCCAGGGTGACCAGACATCACCTGGAGGATCATGGAGGATAAGAATCCTGATCAGATGTTGAAGGAGACCAGCTATGGAGGGTGCGAAGTTCTGGTTAAATTCACTTAACAAGGTTCTTGCTAAAAGTAGCTTTTACAAGGGAAGTACACAGATGGACATAGAAGAAATTTCAAGAACCTGACTAAAGTTTGGTCAAACAAACAAACAAAAAATCTGTCAATAGTCAGTGAGAATCTTTTTTTTTTTTTGGCTAGTTCATGAGCTAGTCTTTCTTTGAAAGAGGATTATTGATCGAGTTACCTCTGCTCTAACTTGGCCCTAATGAACTTAACCACTTAACTGCTTGGCATATCTTTCCACCAGAAACCACACTCCAGATCTGGGACAAGCCCATTCAGCAATATTAATTAATGCATATTTATAGATATGACAGATTTCCTAGAGTATTTGACTCTACAACTAAAATTTTTAAGGATCAACTTGAGTGTGATTTTTTTAAGGAATGGTTAGGCTTCCTACAAGCAATAGACCTGAATATTTGTGTCTACAGTATTTATTACCCACATATCAGAGATATTGTATTAAGCAATTTTCACTAAAATTATTACTGTCCCAAAATTTAAGACTATTTGAGAGTCATTTTATACAAATTTTATAACAATATGTGTTTCACAAGTTGCAAGTCTATAGTGTCCAACTAGTGGCCTTAATTAGAAAAAGACAGACTTTACACACATATGCCAAAAAATGAAAATAATTTTATTATTTTCAGTTTTTGTTGACCTGGAATTTGTACGGGCAAGAATTAGTTAAAAGAGAAACATTATGATTAAAAAAAAATGATCTGTAGTCATTCAATATCTGTGCGTTAATCCTCTTAGGAAAACAAAGCTGATGGAAATAATCTTATGAATGCTTCAAAAGTCTTCTTTTGATCAAAATAGGATTTCCTTTAAGCATACATTGTCTTTCACTTATTTATTAAATATCTGACATCATAGTTAGATCAGTGGCATAGAAACAGCCACCATAAAAAAAAAAAAAAAAGATGATTGTGCATTTGGGTGAGAACAGGCTAATTATGCTGCTAAATAATCACCTTAAAGACATGAGATAAAATTAACTGGTCTAGAAGTGAAGTTACTGTTTTGGATATATATGTTGCAGATTGAAAATAATTTTTAATCGATAATTATGTGATATAATATAGACCATGATTTTTATATAGGTAGTATATCATTCACCCATATCAAATGTATGTCAGTGTTTATTTTATTTTATTTTTTCAATAAATTTAACAGGTTGTGCAAATATTATGATAGATCAGTTTAGAACATTTCTGTCATCCCAATAAGGTCTTTCACGCTTCTTTACTATTAATATTTGTCCCAGGTCTCCCAACATCTCACCCTAGGCAACCACTACGGGTTTGAGTTTTCTCTCTATAGATTTGGAGTTTTGTGACATTTTTTACAAATAAAACAATATACTAGATGGTATTGTTGCTTGATGACTTTCATTTAACATAATGTTTTTGAGGTTCATTCATAGCTATTATAAATAATGCTGCTAAGAACATTAATGTACTTTTCTTGGTGTGGATGTATATTCTCAATTTCTTGCGTCTAGACCTAGGAGTGATTGCTGTTGTCATATGATAAATTTGTATTTAACTTTTTAAGAATATGCTTTCCATTCATATGAACATGAATCATATGGACATCAGCATTTTACATTCTCACCAGAAAAGAATGAGGATTCCCATTTTTCTACATCCTTGTCAATGTTTGCTATAATCTGTCATATATCTTTATAGTCGTTGTATGGGCAAGAAATGATATATTACTGTGGTTTTAATTTGCACTTCCAGAAAGAATAATATTGTTGACCTTCTTTTTATGTGGCTATTAATTATTAGTATATGCTATGTAATCTTTTTGAGACCATTTTTATCTTTGAGGCTCACCAGACACCAGTATTTCCTATAACAAATCACTTTGTTGAGTACTTACTGAGACTTTTATGAAACACTGTATTTGAATTCTCATATCATAATTATTTGGGGGATGGGAGTAAAAGTGAAAAAGTAAAATTGCAAGGCCCTACTTGACGTTTCTTCTACAATCTGAATTCCATGCATAATAATTCTCCGTGGAATATTCTGATTTATTCAGCATATAGTGCCTTAGTTTAACTGAGACCAAAATGGAATAGACATATACCCATGTATATTTACTAGTTAGGCTTTTCATTAATAAAAATGATGTTAACCTTGTTCTCAGCTGGCTATTAAACTATATGGCTTTTATTCAAATGGCAATGTTAAATAATTTCTCTCCAAGCACTGACTCTAATGGTCAGTTTTGAAGTACTATTACTAGATATTGTCAAAATTCTACTAGAGACTTCCATGTCCAGGGATATGGTGTTTGAGATACTTTGAAATATTATCCTGCTGTATCACATACATTATGCATAAAACAAAATAAATATAATTTTATATTCAGAGAAGATTTTGTAAGAGTGTGAGGAAAACTCCAAATGCAACTCCAGCCCCAAATAGAGGAGGACAAGAGGAAACTGGAGCCAGAGTAGAATAGTGAGCAAACATGGAATCTAGAATAATATAGCACTTTGGGCACATAGGAAAAATGGCTTGTTTTAGGCCCTTGTGGTTGGGTTGACAAGAGACTTGAGTCCACAGGAAGTCTACATTTCAATGTGTGAAGAGGTAGATTAGAATAAAATTGAACTTACCAGTTAAAGGAGCCTATAAAGAAAAGTGTTTGCCTCTACCATGAACTCAAAGGAATATTAATAATAAGAAGCTAATAATAATACCAGTAACAAAAGTAAGCCTGCCTTTAAGTGATTTGGGGGTTGAATTTCTATTACTTAGATGGTTAGGGAAATCACAATGTGAGAAATTATTTAATGTGGTTATAGTTTGATAACGTTCCTGACACCCAGAGGAGGCATAAGCAAAATTTCTCTAGGGAAGACATGTTCTATTCAGGCTGTTAAGTCTTTTCACAGCTAATATTCAGCCAACTATTAGCTATGAAAAAATTGCAAGTTACATGAGCAAGAGACTACAGAAATAAAAAAGGAAAAGCTCTAGCCCTCATGGCTTTTGTATGTTGGAATAATGAAATACAGAATACAAAATAAACGCTTAATGCATTTCAAGAAATTTAAAAATGGAATAAAATTACCAATAAAAAGTGTTAAAATAGCTGGAAAAGATATTTTTTAAAAGAACAAAATGGAACCTCTATCTGGATTCCAAACCTCATTAAGCCTCTTTTCCCATTTTGCACAAAAGTGCCAAGCTGCTCTGATTCCATCTTTGCTCACTGTATTACACTGGCCTCAGTTGCTAATTTTCCTTCTTTATTTGTTGTCAGGGAGTAGCTTGGAGATTTCCTTCATCTCTAGAACATTTAGCTATGCATGTAAAATTATATTGATTGTGTTTATTAAACATCTAGGCAATACAACAACAGGATCTTTGAAAATATCTCACTTGCCATATTCTTAAAAGTAGAAGTCTCATAATATTTTGACAGATTTGAATAACCTCTATCACACCTTTTAAAAATGGCATATTATTTGTCTTCAATATTTATAAAAATAAAACATTCTGTTTATCTTTCATACGCTACAAGAGCTCAGTTTTTATTCATTCTAATGTTCTATAACTATATTCTTGTTAATTTTCTACAAATCTTACATAGTTTCTGCTGTCATTTGTGAAAACTAAGTCTTATTCCAACAGTCCTATACTTACGTCTTTAATTTATTTTCCTCCATTTAAGTTTTTTTTTAAATGCAACCACTTTAGAAATCTGTGTCTATATGATACAATCTATTAAAGCTGAATTATTTCACATCCTACAACATAGCAATTCCATATCTAGTATAAACCAAAGGAATGTATAAATAATCTCTACCAAAGTCTTGTACCAAAAGAGTACATTATTTATCTGAAAACCAATGCCAGTGTTTCAGTTAGCAGTCTGAGACAAGAAGAGAAACTTGTATAGCATGTTGACATTATTGCAACATCCAATAAAAAGCATGACCAATGGACTGAACAGCGTGGTTAGTAATCTAGTCAAAATTCAGAATTACATATAATGCATTAAATTTGAGATTTTTATGACCTGCTAGTTAAATGTGCTTGTTCATTATCTAAAAAAAAAACTGTTTGAATGTATAACTGTGAGAAGTACATTTTTATTTATATGTATTAAAACCCAATAAAAGTTTTATTTAAGGTTATTAAAATCTACAGCAACAAACAATATAAAGTAATCAGGAATATATCTAACAGAACATGTGGAATATATTTGTGGGATAATACATACCCTTAGTAAAATATGCTGTAAAGGACCTAAACAGATGGATAAACATGAAATATAAAGAACCACAATAGTAAATATTTTATTCTATTCAAATTTATCTTCAGATTCAATAAAATCCAAACTAAACTTGAAAGATTTTTATGAAATTTGACTAACATTTAAAAATTTATATGGAAATAGGACTCAAACAGGGAAGATAAATCTGAAAAAGAAAAAAAAAATGTGTTTGAAAAGTTGCCCTACAAGGATATGCAAACATTCTGGAGTAAAAGAATAAAGACAGTGTGATACCAGTGCTGGAGAGAGACCTAGAAATTGACCTACACATGTATTAAGAGCTTGATTTATTACAAGGGAATATCAGTCGGGAACAGATTGTTTAGGTGAAATCTTGTGTCCTGACAATTTATCTATATGAAATCAATCGTTTCTTATCTTTACATCATATTTAAAAGCCTCAAATAGAAAAAAAGGACAATAACCTTTTTGGGAAGGAAATATAAAGCAATGCATTTTTTTACCTTGGCAAGCACAATGTTTTAACAAGCCAAAAAAATTAATAAAAAGCTATGCCTTAAAGGAAAAGTATGATAAATTCGACTATGTTAAAATTGTTTTGTTTTCACCAAAGAAAACAATACCTGGAAGAACATATATGAAATGACTATAATGAACAAATGATTATATTCTATCATATATGGATTAATAGAGTGAGGGCTACACAGCAAAAACAGAGAACTTTACTATTTAGATGCTTAATGCATTGGAAGCTGTGATTATTTATGTTAGTGCAAGCAGAGTGGTCTCAGTCTGTGGTAGCAGTGTGTGTGTGTGTGTGTGTGTGTGTGTGTGTGTGTGTGTGTATGCTGATGCTAGAGGGCAGGGATAGGTGAATGTGGGGAGGGACTTTGTTTCACACAATTCCTCAGGAAAGAATCATCAACCCACTTTTTCAAGGTTATACCTAGGTCTTCATCTCAATTTTCAGGAGGGAGAAACACTGGGGTGAGTGCACATTCAAAGCTTTTATGTATCTGTCCTGGAAGGGGCACACATCAATCATTTCCATTCGCATTCCTATCACAAGAACTCAGCCCCATAATATACTTAGTTGCCAGAGGCTGAGAAATGAAAACTAGTAGGACTCAGAAGGTAAAAAGTAATGCATTGTGGTAAACAGCTAGTAGATCCTCCCATAATAAATAAACAACTCACATAAACAATACAAAAGTAATTACACCATAGAAAAAAAATAGATGGAAAATCCATACACACATTTCAAAGAAATGGAAGAGAACTATGAGTAAATTCATGGAAAAAAAGTTCAACATCATCATAATTAAGGACAGACAAGACCAAACTAAAAATAAAAAAATATTTTATGCTTTGTGTTCAGAAATTAGAAGGAATACTAATGGCAACTGAGGATAAGCTGCCGGATGGATTATAAATTATGTTGTAAATTGGTTCAGACAGAAAACAATCTGGCAATATCTGACATAAACAAGATCCACATATCCTACGACCTAGCAATTCCACTCCTTAACATATAACTCATAAATTACTTTCACATGCACACCAGGAAAAATATGCCAAAATACATATATAACAACATATATGAAAGTGAGCACATAAAAACAACTCAAATGCGCATAAACAGAAGAATAGATAAATGGATGCATTACGGTCTATTGACACAATAAATTTCTTCACAACAGTGAAATGAATAAACTCTTGCTAAAGAAATATATATGGATGAATTCAGAAACATTAAAATTGAATGAAACAGAACTAAGCTCTAGAAGATTGTTTATCATAGGATATTATTTGAAATCTTGAACAAAATCATATTGTCGACACATAAATGTATATATAAGATTAACATATGACATAATATATAATGAAATATGTAATTATAATATAGAATATATATAAATCATATATGTATGTGTATATATATTTCAAATGAAAACCAATAAATGTTGAACACAGAAATCAGAATAGTGCTTATCCACCTTGGAAATAGAGGATTTGATCCCAAAAAGAGTATATGGATCTTGATCATATTTTCATTACCTTCTTCTTAAACTGGGTTATGAATATAGGATCATTCATTTTATTTTTTAAAAATTGTATATATGTATGTAATATGTTTCCTTTTAAATAAGTGATATATCTTATAATAAAATAATCATGATTTTTAAATATTTTTATTGCCTTCTTAAACTGGGTTATGAATATAGGGGCATTCATTTCATTTTTAAAAACTTGTATATATGTACGTAATATAACACATTTCCCTCTAAATAAGTGATATATCTTACAATAAAATAATCTTTATTTTTAATTTTTAATGAAATAATCTTTAAGATTGATTACCTAAGATTATCTGTATGCAGGGAAGACAAACAGGTGATCAATTCACTTTTCCTGAATCTAAAAAAAATACATCTAAATAAGGCTAGATCTAGGTAAACAAACATTTTCAGGGCCTGAAGCTTGGCATTAAGTTTCTTTCACTCTTGTTGCCTTTTTTTTTTTGGTATGGAAATCCTAAGTGTTCTATTGACACATGTACTCTTACAGCTGCATTGATTCCATTTTGTTTCACCCTGCTGTATTTGCTATTTTGTATTTTATGATATTTTATGTTCCTAATGTATGTATTTACATATAGTTTGTTTCTGCATATATATTCTTCAGTATACTAGAAATTACAGGAAAGTTTGCCTATATTTCATATATGCAATCACTCTAAAAATATGACCACGATACAATATTTAATTTTCTCATAATTTTAAGCATCTCACATATATTTCAGAGTAGTTTAATAAAGAGGATTACTTGAATTAATTAAGCAATACTATTAAAATTGATGTACATAATTTTTTAATATGTAAAAATTTAATAGCACTCTTCATGCTTAATGAAGAAAAACACCTCCCTGTTTATTTCACTCTTAGACAGTTGAAATGATTGAGTTAGCATGGAACAGAAAAAGAAAAAGGAAGGAAGAAAGCAGGAGTCAAGAACGCAATTAGCAGAATCTGATAGTGTTATTGAACTTAATAAAACTTTAATGACTATTCCTCTGATTCTAAAAGAAAAAAATATAAAGTGATTCAGTGCTAAAATTTATATTTGAAAATAAAACATTGTCAATCTTCAATGATTAATAATCTATTATTTTTATCTGTAATAGTTTTGAATGAGCTATGTAATCACAATGCCTAGAACTGTTCATTCTATTCTTAAGAATAGATAGAGTCCTTCTTGTAAATCTTTTGATCACCAACAATATTTTGCACAGACATTTAAGGTGGGCAATAAAACTTTAAATTACCCTGTGTGTGTGTGTGTGTGTGTGTGTGAGTGTGTGTGCCTCACAGGGATTATTTCATAAATTTAGAAATCAGATCCAATAAAATTTGTATATACATTTTATGAAATATGTGTCATATTATTGATGAGAATTAAACTTTGAAATTAAGTTCCCTCAATTAATCATGGTAAAGCATTCAGAATAAGCATGTAGACAGATCACGGGCCTACCTATTTTCTGTGAACTGATAATGACATCTCTCCCCAGGTTGTTTGCTTCTGTTCACCATAAAATCATTATCGTTAAAGTCATCCTTATGAAAATGATAGAGGTAACTGTTAAGTTGCACATTTTTTCTGTAATTTGTGATTTTGAGAAGAGCAGGATAAAACAACGGAACAGGAAATTTTCATTAAATTAAAATAAAAGAGTAATCTTGATGTTCGAAACAAGTGGGCAAGACTGAGCAGTGAAAACGTTTGTTAAAGAGAAAGGAATAACTAGTCAACCCAAAGTTCTAACTATTGTATAAAACGTGTATGACCAGTTTCCTGTGAGGCAGATCAATGAATTATAAACACAGGCTTACAAATTAGTTCTTGAAAAGTGAACTAAGTGAAAGGATTTGGGTTCCCACCATCTCTGAAATTCTAAATGGACCCTACGTTCAAACAGGACTGCTTGAGAAAGAATTCTGATCAGGTCCCAGCCCCAATCAGTAACGTTCACGTGTTAATAATCGCATATGGAAAAACGACCCCACTCCTATCTGGCAATGAAGACCTTTCGTAATACGCTCTTCTTGAATCTATGGCATGTTATTGCATTTCTTCCCTTCACACTCACAGCCCTTTGGCCAGGTAACGCTTTTTCCATACAAGCCCAATCCTTTGCCTCTCTCTGTGTCTTGCCTGAAATTGTTTACTTTTCCAGGAATAACCTAAGTGCCTCATTTGCTTGCCAAATTCTATTCATATTCAATAGTTACTTCAGAAATTAAGGCCCAGTTTAAGTGCTCTGTACTTTATGACATTTTTATGACTTTCTTTTCCCAAAACATCAATAGAACTGTATCTGTGCTCATCCTGGGGGACAGATCTAGTTATGGCTTTTTCTCTGGTTGTTTTTACTAATGGGATATTTTTTCTCCTTTTTGAGATGGAAAATTTTGGGAGATAATTTTCATTATCATTTATATACATATGATATAGATATATATATATCATATATGTGATATATGTGTGTGTGTGTGTGTGTGTGTGTGTGTGTATATATATATATATATATATATATATATATATATATATATATATATATATATATATCTCGCTGTTTTGGAACATAAACAAGAAGCATTGATGCTATACATAGAGCCAGGAGGGACTACAAGTCTCTAGGAGAAGCACTGCATTTAGTTCTGCGCTGCATTCTACATTCTGGCACAGCAGTAATTTTGAAATAAGGGTACATGCTTTGCAATGGCAGCATTACAGAAAAGTGTGAAGTACTGTTGGTATGAGGTCCCCTCCATCGCTTATGTCAAAAACACTTTACTTTCTCCTAATGATTACTAAGCCATTAGTTTAGGACTCTTTCCTTGGACTCAATTTTGTCTGTTCCACAGTAATCGCAAATACAATCCATTCATCCGGGATCCAATTTTCCATGTGAAAGTTTGCCTCATTGCTAGATGGTGGTGAGAGATTGTGAGTTACTGAGTAAACTGTGTATTTCCTGAAAATGAGTTAATAGCTATTGCTATGTCTTAGAAACAGCACAAAATGTTTTCTAGTCATGGACAGCTCATTAACACAGTGTTGTTAGAATGAGTTTGCCCCTGTAACTTTGGCAGGGATGGGTGAGGCTTTCTTCTGCAGCTCTCAGTTCTTCACACGCCTTTTCTACTATACTTAACTGTCATAAGGGCCCACCTGCTACATGTTTGTAGCTGGCTGATGCCCAGCACTATATATATCTAACAGGGGAGAGCGTTCTCGCCATTATTGCCCAAATTCTCCATGCTTCCTCCGTCCGCACACTTTGTACATAGTCCACTTCCAACAGCAACATTTCACCTTACACTTCCATTGGAACTGAGAGATGGCATTAACTGCTCCTCCTGCACAAAAGAAGGGAGAAAGGAGAAGGGCACATATGTGTAATTTGAAAAAGACCTTCTGGAGATTCTTAGACATCGGATGGTAAGTCAGGTCCTCATGAGAATTATTGCTACTAACGTAACAACCATCAACATTTTGGCACAAGAAAACCTTCAAAATATTTACTCTGAACAGAAACTTTTCAAGAGAAATGGAAATAATAAATGGTGTGAAATGTTCAGAGATATGACCATGAATGGTATTAAAGAAATTGTGAAATAAATATACCTTAAAAGAAGAACAGTGGGAAAATAACATGCTTTGACTTACCACCCCCCTTTATTTCATGCTTAAATAATGGAAACTACCACTTCTAAAATCATACACTCCCAGAGGATGGATGATGGAGCCTGACAGAAGCTTAGGAAATCATCTCTGCAGCACCCTGCCTTTAGGCAGCTCATGGCTAACAATCTGGCACGGTTCAGTGTCTGTGCTTTTCTCTAACTACCTCAGCCTGCAGACACTAGAACGGACCCTGGAACTTTCACACCATGATTGCCCAGAAGCCTTTCAGTCACCCAACAGAAGTCTGTTATGCATTAACAGAATTTTGACTCATTTTTTTCTGTTTTGATTTTTTTAAGCCCGCAAAAGAACACACATACACACACACAGTTGTTCAGTGTGATTCTTAGAAAATATTAAACATTTCCAAAAGAGAATTAATTATTCAGTTAACTAAGATACTTTTAAACAACTGAATGGTCGAATTTGGTGTTTTTATCTATATGCTTAATATGTCATAATGTCATAAGCTATTTCTTTAAATATTCTGAAATTAGCCTTGCTTGGATAATTTACTGTATTTGAACAGTATAGTCGTGTGTATATTTTTAATAATCTTAATCTTTCTTTAGCATCTTATTGGAAACAAAATATTTCTTTGAATATTGTTAAGAAAATATGATAGCAATCAGCTGTAGAAGAAAATAAATGTTTGCATATATACTATTCTCTCATAAAGTTCTATGAGATGAGTTGGAATCCCTTGGTTTTTCTAACAATTTACTGAACCCAAACGGTAGCTTCTGTCTCTGAACTGAGAAATACATTCTCAGCAAGGTTATTTCTCTGATGAAAATGCAATGGCAAACAAGAGATCCACTGTTCAGCTGTTACCTTTGCTTTGGCAATCTGGGTACTTTGTTTCTAATCTGTGAAAGTGCTTTAAATTGTTCATCTTGCGGCATAGCTGCTAGGCTAAAATGGGATAATAGTAGCCTGAAATATATCTTTTGCTTTCCACTCTGCTGTTTATTTTCCACGTTTTCGAGATCAGCTACTGCTATGATAATCATGTATGGCTAGAACTAAAGGCAACTTTTATATCAGCAGCTGTTGTTTAGATAAATTGATTTCAGAGAATGCCAATAGCTTTGAATCAGCCTTGCAAATAACTACCAAAAATTTACCAGTTTCCTAAAGGTTATAGTGCCTTCTCTTCTAGAGAGAAAGAATTAAAATAAAAATAAAATAAAAAACACCTACATTTGCACACTAATAAGCCAATATCAATTCTTTTGTGGATAGAGTTCCAGGAAAATGTCAAAATGAATTTGATCATAGAATTTATTAAAAATTGGAGATTGATAATCTTAGTAACAATATAATAAAGTCTTTTTCCAATGTGGGTGTTTTGTACCCCACACTGAACAGCAGGTTTCTACCTTCTCTGCTTATAAAATCATAGAAATTTTTAAAAAATTTAGTTTCAAAGTGATAAGTTTAGGTTAAAAATGAGGTTAAATTTCCTGACAACAGTTGTTAAAATAATATAATCTCCAGGAAATCTGTTAAATTGCCTTTGAATATATTTTAAGTTAAGAATTCTGGTGCATGCGATCTTACACATGTGTTCCTCTATTCTATGAAATGTTTCCTACTTTTTTCTTTCTTTAATAAATGCTTAAGGCCTTTTAGCAAAAGTACATTTTCATAAGCTCTTTCCATCTTTGTTACTGTCTGGGGACCAAATAAGATGTATAAAATAGGACAGTGGTAGTATGCTTTCTGCATAGAGTAATTCTCTGGAACAACAACAAAACACAACAATAGCAACAAAATGTTTGTCCTGTCACCAAACAATCATCCTGATTTTTTAACTCTCTCAATTGCATACAAAGGTATGTGACCTCATCATTATTATAACATTTGTGTAATGATGCTAAATAGACATATAGAATAAGATTTAGCACGATTATAACTGTGAGAATTTGTCTTCTGATCTAGTTCCTCATCAGAAGGATGGACTATTAGATATAAAAGGGACTTGAAATATTATCTAAGCTAGCATGTCTTAATGTATGGTCCAGGAACCATCTATACCAGAATGACCTGGTACACGTGTTTAGAAAAGTTCTACACTGGCATGACTAATGAGCAACTTTGAGAATGTGTCCTATGAATCTAGATTTCTAGAAATAAGTACTTCAGCTGAATTGGATTCTTGTTAGGTTTAACAATCACTCCGGGATCACTGATACATTACTAAGAATCTAGATGCCACTCATAGTAGGTTCTGATGATACAAAGGTGAATAAGTTACTCAGTGAAAACACAATCTTGCATTGTCTCTCATCAACAAACACAATGATGGATATATAAAAACAAAATATAAATGAAATATTTCTAAAAATATTTATGGTATATGGAGGCACCAGAAAATGTATCAGAGTAAAGCTTCTTGGAAGAACTGATGTTAGTTCAAAGTGGGGGGTAGCGTAGGAAAATCATGAAGGAAGCTTAGCAGACAAAGAAGTATTAACAGCGTCTACAAGGTGTGTGTTGGAAATTTAAGACAATATATTGTTGAAGGGTATATTTTGAAGGATACAATTGATCAGGATAGAACGGTGACGGCTGTTTGTGATTGATTGTTCCTAAGTTTTGTGTTCTCAGATTTGAGTGCACTGGCTCTTGGTTCGGTTTTAGTTTGGCCATGTAGGCTACCAAGGCATCAGAGCGACCTCAGGCTAATGGCCCCCTTATTTAATTATTTTAACAGACCATAGACTTGGAAACTTGTTTGAGTATAGTTGTGGCAGCTCAGGTGAGGGATGATGAGACCACAGGTTGAAAGGATAGAAATTAAAGAATGGGATTAAGCACAGTAAAGCCACAAAACACTGGAACTTTAACATTACCAGAATGTGTAGAATGAAGTAAAAGGAGCAATTTAGCGCGGCTTAAGGGTTGAAACATACATCAACCAATTGAGAATATAATATGTTTAGCTTCCAACTCTGCCATGGATACTGGTCTCTTGATCTTAGAACCAATAATTACAAGTGTCTGCATTTTATTATTAGCAAGTGACCTCCAACAATGCATACGTGTACATAACAAATTGTAAGAAAGTGTTCAGACCCAAAATATGCGTAACGCCAGCAGTATTTGCTTTTCTTCTCTTTTGTCTGGAACAGTGTAAAGGGGACTTTAAAAGATGAGGGCAAACAAAACGGGAATTTGTGTAAACTTCTGTCCCTGGTCTTCTGGGCTTTCTTTCTCCCAGGATGACCAGCATTTCAAATGCCTTCAGGGTGCATGCTTTATAATACAGCCGAAAATGACAAGACCATAAATATGATCATCCTTGCTAGAGTTAATGATCTCTCAACCATTTTGGTAATGTGTCTTAGAAAAATCTGTCATGAGAGAATATCCATTTGCAAACTATCTATTTGTATTAAAAAGAAAACATTGTGAAAATCTCTGGGAAATTTTCATATATGATTATTTCAAAGTATTATAGTTCTTATGAGTGTGAAGATAAAAGATTCAGTTACCAGGGAATACAGCAGATATTTAGAGATGTGAATATTCATATAGCATATAGTATTTCATAAATGTGTACATATTTTAACCATAGAATTTTTAAGTGACAATAAATTTAATAAAATACTAGCCTGCTCATTCATGTAATCATGGCAATAAAAATGTTGCCACACTACCAAAAATGTATTAATGATTAAAGAAAATTAATCTATAGTCCCCTTTGCCTGCATTTTATATTCTTCAGGGAGTGACTCAAGAGTGAAGATAGATGCTGCCCTCGGAAGTTTCTAGTTGGGTGGCACAGCCAGAGAGGCACTATTCAGATCACTTTTCCAGAAAAAACTAGTCAATCAGCTGTGAGGAGTATAGTTGTCATCCCCCAACTGTTAGTGTCATTAACATCCATCTCAGATTTTGTTCTAAATCCACATTCTTGCTGCTCTTTCCAGGCAGGCCCTAATCAATGAGTGAGCACTGGTTGGCCAATAATAGGAAGAGAAAAATGTTCCCACAAAGGAAACTAATGGCTAGCCAAAATTTAAGAATTTAAGAACACTACAAACATTCAGTACATTCCAGGCTATTCTTTTGATTAGGAGATACTGATGTTGTTAAAATGTCTATAATTTACTTAAAATATTTTAGGCTTGAAAACTGAACCTTATTCTGTAAGAGCTTTGTATATAGTATCTGGAAATGAGGAATAATCAATTGCCCTAATTGAGAATCAACATTCCAGGGTAGTCAGTTAGCAATATATCATAAAGTCCAAGAGCCATAGCAGCAACACTGCAAGCCATTCATTTATTTATATCTCAATCAACACATATAAGATTTTATTTTTTTAGCCTATAAAAGACAACAATACATAGTTTTATTGGTAAAATTAGAAACTTGTTATTAGTAAGATAAATAAGCTTTTCATTGGAGAAATTAATTATATCAATAAAAAGAGTGGATGAAACAGTTTAGAGACACTGCCCATCACTTATATATATAAGTGGTTTGAGGCCCAAAGAGGCCTGAACCCTATTTCTTAAGGGATGGCTCTGAAGTCATGATTCTCAAATAAGCCTTTAATAAACTATTTTTTTAAGTAGTATTTGTGGTTGTTGATGCTTCATAAAGGGAGCTAGGCTCTTGTCTCTGGATTATTGTTTCTGCCAAATGTGGAATTTTCATAAAATATGATGAGTGCCTTCAAAAAACAGAGTTGGCACTTCATGGTGACTACAGAATAGATTATATGACTGTTTTCAAGCTTCCTGCTAGAAAACATCTGATTAATAAATACCTGAATGTGTGGAAGAATTTGCTCCAAGACCTAGTTTGATATGCCCTTGAGAAAGAAAAAATAAATAGCCCCGTAATCAAAAGAATAGCCTGGAATGTACTGAATATTTGTATCCCCCCAAAATTCATTTGTTGAAATACTGATCCTCAATATCATGGTAATATAAGGTGGGGTCTTTGGGATGGGACTAGAGCATGAAGGTGGAGCCCTCAAGATCAGCAGTAGTGTTCTTATAAAAGGGACCTCAGAAAGTTCTCTTGCCCTTTCTGCCTTATAAGGATATGGTGAAAAAAGAGCCATCTGCTACCCAGAAAGGGGTTCTTACCAGACCCTGACCACGCTGACATCTAGTTCTTAGATGTCAAACATCCAGAGCTGTGAGAAATAAATTTCTGTTGTTTATAAAAGTTTGTTATAGCAGATCAAATAGACTAGGCAGCCAATCTAGATAACACCCTACATTCTTACCCAGTCCCCAAAATCTCCTTACACGAGCCCAAATCCTATGACAAGTTTTTCTGTACACCTTCTTATTAAAACATCCTGGTTACATATGATGTGTATCCTCCCTCCTTACAACTGCGGGTGTGTGTGTGTGTGTGTGTGTGTGTTTTAAAATTTATTTATTTATTGGGCACCTGGGTGGCTCAGTTGTTAAAGCGTCTGTCTGCCTTCGGCTCAGGTCATGATCCCAGGGTCCTGGGATCGAGACCCACATCGGGTTCCCTGCTCCGCGGGAAGCCTGCTTCTCCCTCTTCCACTCCCCCTGCTTGTGTTCCCTCTCTCACTGTGTCTCTCTCTGTCAAATAAATAAATAAATAAAATCTTTAAAAAAAAAAACAAAAACAAACAAAAATTTATTTATTTATTTGAGAAAGAGAGAGCATGAGGAAGGGGCAGAGGGGGAAGGAGAGAAAATCTCAAGCAGACTCCCCACAGACGTGGGGATCAAACTCACGACACTAAGATCACAACCTGCGCTGAAACCAAGAGTCTGACACTTAACCAACTGAGCCACCCAGGTGCCCCTGCAGGTGTGTTCTTGGTGGTCTTTTCCATAGGCCAATGTAAGACAAAATCCTTTAGTAGAGAAGGTTAAAAATGCACATAAAACATATTATGACTTCAGAGAGTTATTGTGCAATGAAGAAAACTTAAGTCCAATAGAGTAAAGGCTTAGGAAGTAAGGGTGAGCAAGAGGACACTTTCTATTTAGCAGTCCAGGAAGGTTTCTCTGAGGAGATGGCGTTTGTGGAAAGACCTGAATGAAATGAGAAACATTCAAAGATTTAAGCAAGATAATTTCTGACAAAAAATAATCTGTAAAGGACTTGATATAGGAAAATTGTGGTATGGTAGAAGAGCCCCCAGAAGGATATAAATGGAATAAACCTATGGCATCTGTTAAGACATATTTAAAGGTAATCCAGTATAATTACTAAATTTACTGGTGACTAGCTTTATTTGCTAAGATATTTATATATATATATATATATATATATAAGCATTTTATTATACACACATTATTATGCATTGTTGTGCAATGTGCTTTCAGATAGCGCTGATAGCATTCAAATTTGCTTTATATGCAATTAGATTATGTTGGGGTTTGAGAGTACGTATCAGCACTCTTTCCCCAATTCCCTTTCTATCCTCCATCTGGATTTGGAAACGATTGATAAAGAATGAGGCAGAGATAAAAATGTCAACTTAATTATTCACAAGAACTTGAGCTGGAGATTATAACTCACCTGTGGACAAGTGAGTCTTATAATATGACACCCCTGAATTAGGCAATTTCTCCAGGTAGTCAATGACAAAGGAGAAAAATTCCAAGTAGCTTCTATCAAGGGGCAGAGGGCAGGCCAAGGTATAGATGCTCTCTACAGATTTGCCTATAAGCAACTTAGGACCAGGAAGAGTTTCACCTCTAGAAGAATCTCACTCATGTTCAATTCCTCTCCATTAAAGACCAAGATTATTATCTAGGAAAATCCTCCAAAAAGAAAACATGAGGAGTGGAATAAAATGAAAGTGACTTTCTATCTTAGCTAGCTGAAAATAGACCCAGTGAGCAGCATCTATTCCAGCAAAATTGTTAAGTGTTCACTTTCACTAGTTAAAATCTCTTGGTGACCCTGGGAACATGTGTCACCTCTTAGTATATTAATACTTTTTCTCTTTGCCTTTGGAAAGATTTTTCTCACATGTATAAAGAAACATTTAATTAAGAAACTGTGCATTTTCAGTATACACTTGATTCTTATGCAGGAGGCTGATTTCAGTGTCAGTTTAAAATATGAATATTGTGATCTTTTAAAAATATTTTCAATTACAGTATTGTAAAAAAATATAGACCAATTAAAATTCTGGAGTAAAAAGCCCTAATACAGAGAAAAATTTGTAAGGGACTGGACAGTATTGACAGTCCCATTACTCACTGTTACTTTAATTAGGTGGTTTCCCCGCTTGTCTGTATTTTTCACTGTCTGCTCAGCTCCACTCTCCAAATTCTCTTTTCTGGTCTCATTTATATCATGAGATATTATCCTCAATAGCTCATGTTCTAAATTTTATAAAACTGCCTGAATCCCACAAATCAGCATCATATTTTATTCACTTTTCTTTTATGGTATATATTAAAGAAGTTTAGTATGGTAAAACTCAAATTGTGAGGAATTACAATGTTGTTCATAAAATTGGTTGCATTAAATTCAAATTGACTATTTGATTTCCTCACTTCAGCAGAATTAGTTATTAGGTGTTTTCTATGAGTTATTTGGGTTGACTCATTTAAATTCACTAGACTCAGTTGTTAAATTGCTTACATAGAAGTATTTTTTTACTTCTTTTTATAATTGAAAAAAATAAACCTTTTAGAAGAGGAAAATGTTTTTTTTCCTGTGCATGCATAAACTCCTACGAAGAACATGTTTTTTTACATTGCAGAAAAGCTCTGACATACAGGCCTTAATTTTCTTTCAGACTAACTTCTTTACTTTTTATATATTGTCATGAATATTTAATTATTTAATGATACATTTTATATTTACTGTTTCTCCCCTTTTAATCATTTATATTGCATGCAATTTGATCATGTTCCTAGGAACTGTGGATTATATGAGATGTTTCAGGAAAAAAACACAATAACAACGTTTTTAGTGTTTAAAAGATATTCATCATCTTAAAAAATACATACATTATATTTTCAAGAATATAAATTTTCTGTGGATACAATACAATGATCAAAAAAAGACATAATTATTCTTTAGTGTTCCCAATAATATATTGTATTTCCTAGAAAAAATATTACATCTCTGAATTATATACAAAAAGAAAATGAAAAATAACTGCTCATTAAAAGTTACATTTACTTATTTGAATATGTTACAATTAAGTAGAAATGATGCTGTTTCTTCAAACACATAACACATAAAATAACCATGCCCAGATCAATTAGCAACAACTCCATAAGAAAAATAGCATTGATATCTGGTTTTATAATTTGGTTTTTAAATGCAAAATCATTGTGCCACAGATTCTTAATGGTTTTCCCATATTGATTTTTATTTTCTTCATTAGTAGTATAACCTTCAAATTTTAGCTGATGTCATGGTCTCCAGAATAAATAATACACTTCACACTCTCCCAGAAGAATAACCACGTGACCAAGCTCTGACCAATGAGAATGAAGAGATAATGGGGTTCCTTGTCTTGAAGGGAATAGGTAGGCTCTCTATTTTTCTGTAATTGGAATATAGACGTCATGGGGGAGCTAAGCAGATATCTTAAATTAAAAGGTAGAGCCAGTCTTTAAGGTATTCATATTCAGTGTCAATTATGTGTCAGCCACTGTTCTAGGTAGAGATGATAGAGTTATGAACAAAATGAACATTTCAAGACTTACATAGCTTTCATTCAAGAGGATATATTTTTTAAAAGAAACTCCTATGGGAACATCAATTTTCATATTCTCAATCATCTCTCTTAAAAAATGTACTATTTATCTGGGGCGCCTGGGTGGCTCGGTCGTTAAACGTCTGCCTTCGGCTCAGGTCATGATCCCAGGATCCTGGGATCGAACCCCACATCGGACCCCCTGCTCAGCGGGAAGCCTGCTTCTCCCTCTCCCACTCCCCCTGCTTGTGTTCCCTCTCTCGCCGTGTCTCTCTCTGTCAAATAAATAAATAAAATCTTTAAAAAAAATGTACTATTTATCAAAGGGAAGGAACTCTTCATCATGAGGTCCAGTCTTGGATAATAGCATCTCAACTCCTTTTTCTCTCTCCTTCTCTAGAGTCGAGTTTTTTCCCAGTTTGTGGACTAAACTAGGAAGAACAGTTATTTGGGGTGACGTCTAACCTCCACTATAAAGCTCAAATCATATACTTGCATTTGCCTTCTTCCCAGGACACGAGCATATTGTCTGACAATCCAGATGCCAATCAATCACAACATAATGCAGACTGAGAAATGACGAGTAATGTTCGGAGCCTAAGAAATCAACAACAAAATAGAAGAGTTCTGCTTTGACATCCATCTATGTTCTACCATAGCAGAATGGCATTGTGACACAGAGCATTATGAGAGGCAGAAATGAACTTACTCAACTCATTATTTTGGCCTGTATCACAGCAGCCAAACAATAACAAAGCAATACAATAAGAGTAAATATCAAATACATTTACAATCTTGTAATTATTATTCATGAAAATATTATACATTCACATATCTAAATACTTTATTTACATATGATTTTATCCTTATATACCAAGGTTACAGAATCGTAATTTCACTACTGGAAGTTGTTCTATCTAAGAACTAGCAATTAGGGCTCCTGGGTGGCTCAGTCAGTTAAGTGTCTGCCTTGGCTCAGGTTATGATCCCGGGATTCTGGGATTGAGCCCTGCATCGGGCTCCCTGCTCGGCAGGAAGCCTGCTTCTCTCTCTGCCACTCCCCCTGCTTGTGTTCCCTCTCTCTCTCTCTCTGTGTCAAATAAATAAATAAAATCTTTAAAAAAATAAAAACTAGCAATTAACGTAATTTGAAAATGCATGTTTTGAGGTAAATTTCAGGGTTGCGATATAGTTTTCTTTTAATATATTCGTTCATCTTAAATGAAGCTTTCATTAGTGAATAGATATCATGTGCTATAACTAAGTACTGTTGTGAATGTTATGTTGTGTTTATCCAGCATGGGATATATAAGTATTTCTCGAAATTAAAATTGAGGAGTTTATGTTTGGGTACCTGTCATTATAAGTCTAATTGTATATAATGTGTGTGTGTGTGTATATATTTTTAAAGTAAAAAAATACATTAAATATGTAAAACATGAGATCATGTCTTAGTCTAAATAGCAACATTTTATTTATCTTTCTTTCCTACCACTTTAAACATCCTATGCTTCACATTTGTGAAAGCTACATATAAGAAAGACATGGCCAGAGCTAATAAGATGAGGTGAACAGGCAAAAAAAAAAAAATGTTCCATTTCTCTTTTCAGGCACTACCTTGTTCTCTTAGTTTTCCTTTGAACTTCATGCTGGGTAAAACCTGCAGGCCTTAGGGATATAGAACTCTATATATTCTCTGCAGAAAAAGCAGTTCTTTAGCCTTCAAAACATTGTTGAACAGAAGTGGTAAACTAGAAACTATTTGCTTGAAGTCTATTTTGAAGTACAGCATATTTATGCTTCAGTTAAATAATAAGTACGATCACAATAATAATGATTTATTATCTAAGTGCTTCACTTGGAACACCTTATTTAATTCAGCCACCAACCCCATGAAAGAGCTCTCATTATTCCTTCAGTTTCCAAAATGAAATGTGGCACAAATATTTACATAATTTTCCCAAAGCCATTCATGATTTCAATTCTCAAACAATAAGACCTTAGGATCATCATTTTTAGATAATAAATTATATTAACATCTAAAATGTGAACATTTGGTTTTGCAAAATGAATAAACTAAGGAGTCATTATTTACATCATAATTCCTTTGCTTTTTAAAACCATTGGCATCAAATTTCAATTAAATAGAGTTGTCTTTACACCTAATGAAATGTTGAAACACCTACCAAAATACCTCTGCTCTCTTTCAGCCTTCAAACAATTACATTCATTGTCACTGATTTCGTGTCACAGTATATGGCTAATCTTGCTATTATTCTCTTCATATTAAAATATATTTAGTCTTTATCGTGTTATCTTGGTCCTAAACAATCTGGACTGAAATTCCTTTTCAATTCTTTTCTTTCTTTTCTTTTCCCCCTTTTCAATCCTATGTACTCAATGCCTCCTGCTCCAAAGCCCTGATATCAGTGGCATCCAGCCTTCTTGCCGATCACACTATATTCTACCCTGCTTCTCTAAATAAATTATATACCAGAGGGTGGCAAACTCTTATCTATAAAGGACCATATAGTAAGTATCTTGGCTTTGTAGGGCAATGAGGTAGTGCTAAAGTAGCCATAGGTAATAAGCAAACAGAAAGCAAATGAGTAAGTGTGGCTGTGTTCCCCTATACCTGTGTTCCCATATAACTGTATACATAAACCATACAGCAGTGAGATTTGGTCAATAGGCCAGTTTTTGCCCATTCTTGTTCATACATTTTGCACTTTAAATGCCATTCACATTCACATATTCTTATTAAAAAGCCCTGGTTAGGTTTAACTTCCAAAATGAATGCATTTCTCCATGAGGACTTCCCAGTTCTCCTGTCTGTTCTGCATGTCAATCCTTCTCCTATACGGTTGTCCTGTGTAAATGATTTTTTTAAATATTACAAATCATAGTAGGCCAATAATTTTAGTTACCTGTACATGTGTGTGATTACTTTTTGCTTTTAACTATGGATATATAGCATGATATCTTCTACAATACCAAACATAATGCATTATTCAAGTGAAGAATCTAATACACACACGTATATGTTACATTTAAATGAATTATTTTTTTAAGTGTATTTACCATTGTGCAGATCTGGGAATTTGGTACAGGAAGTGAAGTTATATACTGATGCTGAAGTTGTATCTACACAATGCCAAAACATCTAGATTAAAAGCAAAACATTCGGTCAACCATGACATTGTTTCCAAGTATCTACATGCTTGGCATTCGGAAAGGAAAATGTTTAGATGATGGATGTTACTTTTCATTTCCCATCTGGCTGTTTTGGCCTCATGTAGACAGAGCCTCTGACAGTCAACACTGATGACAAAACAATTTCAGGTTTTAGATTTGGTTTTAAGCCCACCCACATGGAGGAAACAGATTAGTCTGAAGAAGAGAAACTGTTGAATGTCTAATCACATCTATGCTTCCAGCCAAGAGAAATCTCAGAAGAATGATGATCTGCATTTACATCTCCCCAGACTGTAATTCAACCCTGTTTCATAGAAGAGAGTTTGCCTGGAAAAATCCCCAGCTCAATTACCCAGACGTATCAGGAATCTCCAGTAAGACTCATGTCAGTCTTGGGCCCCACATCCAGTGGACAGGAAAAAATAATTCTCCCCTCAATGATCAAAACTGAGAAGTAACTGGCTGGAATTGTCTGCAATTTTTTTTTTTTTAAATGAAGGCCTTAGGATTTAATTGGGAGAAACATGGTAGTGATGGAATATAAGGAGATATGTTTTTTGGATCATTTTAAAAGAGTTTTGAATTCTGCTTTTTATAGACACCAACAAAGGTAAGAAGTAAAATATCAAGGGTACCACATATTAATTATGAAAATATCCATTTAAAATATCTATAAAACTTTGAAAAAAATTGAATTGGCTTCAGAGTGATCATATGCAGCAGAGAATTACCAGAATGCACATCTCTGTGAACCATAAAATCAAATATAGGGCATTTTTAAAAGTTTGATGAAATACCCACCCGCTGCTCACTCACCATGCACACACACACACACACACAGGGTAAAAGTTACATATACTAGAATATTTGTATATACACACAATAAACTTTTGTACACACATAGATCTAAATATCACAATCGGGTTATCTTAAATGAGAAAAGGTTTAATCCTCTCTGCTAATATTTATTTGTATAGTCTTTTATCAAAGATCAGAAACATATTTGATATTAATCATGATACTAATCATCACGCTAATCTTAAAACCATATATTGTAAACAATATTTTAACAGTAATATATTTGAAATTAGCGATTTGATCATATTTGGAATAATAAAAATATGCAATTTTTATCCCTGCTAATAGAATATAGGATTCAGCTATTTTTACCCTTCCTAACCAGTCTTAATCTTTTTCCTCATACTTCCAGAGAGTCATAAATAAGAAGCTCCTATCCTGATTTATATAGCCAAACTTATTATCATATGGAATAATGGTTGTTGGTGAACTGATATTATAACAGTGCTAATAATATCTCACAGGTTAAGTATCTGTAATTGACACTAATAAATGACAATAAATTTGTTCATTCTATTGTAGACAGTTGTGGAATTTGGACTATGCAAATACCAGGTAATGTCATATAAAATAATTTTTCTGAAAATTTATTTGCCATCCTATTTGCAGCATGTTATTTCAGATAGATGATAGATAGTTAGAGAGATAAATAGATGATAGATGATAGATATGATGTTATGCTTCATATTTGTCTATCATAAATAAAATCGCTACTCAAAAACTTAACTTGGAACTATTTTAAAAATCAGGGTTGGCTCTAAACTCTATTGTCAACTATAGTTATGATGCAGAAATTAGAATAATATTAAACTACTTGGTTTTGAAATTAATTTATAATTCTAACATTTTATTGTTTTTAATACATGCAATAGTATAAGTGTACTCAGTTATCAGTTTTTGCATGGTACAACACTGTATATCATATTTTCCTAATGTTAGTGTGCGTGTGGTAGCACACTAGCACAACTATTAGTGATTTAAGTTCTGCAGAGATTTATTCTATCATATTAACAAAAATTTTGAGATAAGGAAATGGGTTAATCCAGCTGCTTGAAGATACATTCAGGACCTAGGTTTTCTATAGGCTATTCCTGTCTTTCTGTTATTCATCCTCAACATTGGCTAGGTCCCCTCATGAGCTACAGACTCTTGATATCACTTCCTCACATATCAGTATCCAGAGATTATGAAGATTATGCAGTGTTAGACAGCAACAAGACCTCCTATGTTGGACTCTGATCCGTAAACCATAGTTACTCCTCCACTGTTCATGTACCCCTGTCTGTGGAGGCAGGGTATCATGAAAGATGATGATGAGATCGTGGGATCCTTGAAACTTCTAGTAGGTGACTTGAGAAGATGAGTCTGTCTACAATTCAGTGCTTTTGTCTAAAAAAGAAGCAAAATAAATGTGTACTTCATAGAGTTCTCCTGTCCTAATTTGTTTGGTAGTTGGGTATTGGAATATGAAAAAATTCCAATAAGACTGACAGGCAGAACCTAAAATACTACAATTCAAAATTGGGGGGAAAATCTGAGACCATCAGGTCAAATGTTAGATTATTTTCATGTATTGACTTTAAAAAGATGTTTATTATTCCTAAAATCTATTACTTCATATTTTTGAGGTTTGGTTTTCGTAGCCTTGGATCTCAAACAGCTTTTTCACCCTCATTTTACTTTAGAAATATAACATTACAAAATATGCTTAAAATATCTTCAAAGTAATCTCATTTATTAGTTTTGATAAGAAACATAGCATGTCTAAAGGACATAGAGATATTTACATTTACATACGTTATTGCAGTGTTTATTTAACCTGCCCTGGGAAAGTGTTTGGTTCAGTTTTATTTTATTTTAGTCTTTATCAGATTACTCTGGAAAATATGTAATAGGAAAATGTAAAACCAAGCATGCATACATTAAAATATTCAAATTATGCTGATATATAATCAGTCTGAATTGATAAATAGGTACTTTCTGGAAAAAGATTATACAGTTGGTAGCCTTTAAATTTTTCTTCCTATTAGCAGACAATTTACATTTCTCCTAAAGAAATCCCTCTACGATCTGTTCTCTTCCTGATGAGTGAAATGTATTCACAATAATTCTAAAACAAGTGTCTAAAGTTAAATACCTACCAGTATATTCAGCTAAATCTAATGAGTTAAATATGCCAGGCAAAGATTGTGTGAATCAGAAAAAAACATGTTTTCACTAAAAGGGTGATACAGTATTCATTTCCAGGTGAGTTCTGGCATTTTAAAGGCAAAGAGGATGACATAAGGAATGCCAAATATGTCAATTTTTTCAAGGGAAACCAGAAATTTAGAGGGACCTTCAAGTTTGAGTATACTGCTTAAAATTGACAAAGGAACACACTCACATGGCTTAATAATACTGCCTAAAATTGACAAAGGAACTCACTCACATTAAAAAAAAAAAAAAAATATATATATATATATATATATATATATATATGGTGTTTATGGCACTCCTTTCTCTCCATTATTACCTCTTTAATGAGCTTAAATGCTTTATATTACTCCAGATAGAGTTAAAGATTCACATGTTCCAAAAGAGTATAGAACTCTCTTACCTACCCCACTTAGTTTCTGTGGAGCCTGACTACAAATCTCATGAATATAATATCTTCATAAACTGAAGTCTACTCAAAGACATGCCATATGCAATGTATGTACTTCATTTTGATGTTCCCCAAATATGTCTGATCATGATAATCCACCTGTGTTGCTTATTAAAAATCTTTATTCAAGGGGCCCATGTGCTGATCAATTAGTCAGGAAAAGGATTGGGGAACTATAGCTCTCCAGCTACATCCAGACCACAACTTTGTAGATAAATATTCACCTTCCCTATTGTGTGTGGCTGCGGTCCTATTACAATAACTCTGTGGGGTATTCGTGAAAGAGATTATATGACCCACAATATGGAAAATATTTATTATCTGGCACTTTACAGAAAAGGTTCACTGAATGAACCCTCGTCTGGAGCAAGATCCAGAAATCTAAATACCCTAAGAAGACTCCTTTAAGTGACTATTATAATCAAACTAGTTTGACCTTTTGTATTTATTTTGTATGCCAAGTTTTTTGTCACAGTGCTTTGTAGACATTGGGTTGCTGTTGAATGATACGAGACAGATCAGATTTCAGAATATTTACCCAATCAATGGCCCTCTTTTAAGGAACTGATTTTTTCCCTATGATCTTTTAAGAGACCTCTATTAAAATATTATGGAATCCCTAAGTTTACTCATATCATTCATTTTATCTAGCTGTTATTCATTTTCTATTTATATCCAGTTTTTATTGTATGAAGAACAATAGTGGAACAAGAGCAATTACCCTATGCACATAAATGCAAAAATGTACAATAGAAAATTTACATACATAGCTCAAAGTTTCAGTCACGGTTTAAGCTCAGTTATCTTGTTTAACATCACACACTTACACATGCAAAAACACACCATTGTAGGAAAAATGTAGGTAAGTAAAAAAAAAAAAAAATCAAGTCCCAGAAAAAGATATTTTAAAAGCATCATATTTTAAATGTAAATATAAGCAAAATTATAGAATGTAAAATTCAGATAACTCTTTAGTGTTTATTTTAAAGTCCCATTCAATAAAAGGAATAGTGTCTGTTATTTTTACTTTTTAAGATTTTGTAATTTATCTGTCAATATCCTTATTTAATATTGGTTTAAGAAACATAAACATGAGTTTTATTCAACTTTATTTCCACACAATAACAAAATTATAATAATGGCTAGCATGTACAAAATCCATAGTATGTGCCTGGCACTTTTCTAAATTTTCTTATGAAACAGTCAATTTATTTTTAACAATAAGCCTAGTAGTTAGATTTTATTACTATACCCATTTTACAGATTTAGTAATTAAAGTTTAAAAAAATTATATTATTTGGGGCACCTGGGTTGCTCAGTCGTTAAGCGTCTGCCTTCAGCTCAGGTCTTGATCCCGGGGTCCTGGGATTGAGCCCCACAGCAGGCTCCCCACTCTGTGGGAAGCATGCTCCTCCCTCTCCTGCTCCCCCTGCTTCTGTTCCCTCTCTCGCTGTGTCTCTCTCTGTCAAATAAATAAATAAAATCTTAAAAAAAAGAAAAATTATATTACTTGCCCAGAGTGACAGCAATTAAGTGAGAATCAAAGAAGTTTGACTTCAGAATACAAGTTCTTAAATACTCTCCATAGGTTTTCCTTGAATGAGAAATCTGTTGAATCACCCCTCCTACCTCTTTCATCCGATTACAACATTGACCTATGCTCTTAACAGCATATATAAATTCTATTTTCTGGATCATCTCTATTCTTGCCCCTACTCACAGAATTAAAATGGCTGGGTCTTAAATCAGCCTCATGAAAACAGTAGTGCTTAAGTCTCTCATGAGTTTAAGATAACAGAGAAAGCTAATTTTCTGGAGAGAGAGTTCATAATTAAATAATTAAGAAAAATTATTTTATGCATACAATAATAAGAATTTAATGGCTGTTAGAGGTATCTGCATACTCTGTAGAAGATATTTATTATGTTCAACAAATCCACACTAACCTTAGTTTGGGAACCCTCCATCCAGATAGATAACACAGAAATAGCCATTACTGTAGCATGATTTTGGCTTTGAAGCTACAATTAATTAGTTCACATGTAACTATCCAACAAAAAATAGACCATATAAACCTCTTCTGCATTTATGATTTGGAATCTCAATAATTGAATCAGAATCCTTCTCTTAGTTAAAGCTTTAGCATATAAATTTTGGTTGCTAATAGTGGTCGTATTTTCTTACTTGAAGAGACTGTAAAATGAGTCAGGGGTGAGGGAGAAAGAAAATGAGAGAGAGAGAGAGAGACTGGACCCAGCAATTTCTGAGGTCATACTAAGTTCTGGTTTCAGTTTTTCTCAAGGCCTTTGAAGCGTACAAATTCATTATACTTGAGTTATCCAACATCCTTTCAAGTAATATAGTATCAGGCTAAAATTAGAATTCAAATATTTTGTCTTTTACTTCCCGAAAGGAACGATCCTTTCAAAAGAAATAAATAAAGGAGGGCTTCTACTAGTGCAGCTTGGAAGGAAGTAGAGTTCCTCTACCAATTATTCTCTTGTTCTCTATCCAAGCAAGAGGGATCCCTGCTTTCTCCCTACAGAATCTAAATAAAGGAAACAGAAATATGAGAGTGGGTTTGATTTTAGATAGCTTGTTTTGCTATTAATCGAGTCAAATCTTAAGAAACAAAAAAAGAAAAGAAATAAATTGTATCTGGGCCAGAGAAAATGTTAAATATGCAATAATGCCAGAACATAACAATAGTGCTTTAAGTATTAAAATCTAAAAACAATCCTGTTCATTCCTGGATTAAAGAATCTACTTTTACTTTATTAGTTTTTTGTTAGTCCCTCCCCCAACTGGGAACTATAATAAACACAACAACTACTTACTAATTTATCATGTTTTGTTCTTAAGTCGTAGGGTTTTAGCCTATCTTACATTAAATGTTTAAGAGTATTTTCCTTTTTCATAAATAAAGTTTTCAATTAACTAAATCCTTCAATGTGTTTCTTTTTAATTCTATGAGACACTAGTATTTTAATTATGGCATTATCAAATTAAACTCCTAAGCCTATCCTGAACAAATAGAGTGAAAGGAATGACTGCGATCAATCAGTATAATCATTTCACCTGAACATTACTTTGGCAGAGACTCATCACAAGTCATGTCAATCAGTTGGAAAATAAGTGAAGAGCTTACTTGGCAGGTAACCATTTAAGAATTATTTATGAACCACCAGTACTATTAGATGAAATAGTAAACCCTGCAAAATTAATGAAAATGCAAGAAAACTTACCACACACAGTCTTAATGGAAATTTCCTTTACTTCTCTCAGACACAGCTGAGAATGTGAACAACTGTACATATCTTTGAAGTAACGTCTATGCACTGATCACACTTTTATCTTAATTTATGTACCATAGGAATATTTAGCTATTAAGAAATAAAATGCCTTAAACAGTGTATTCACTTAATACCTGCTTGTTTTTTTATTTTGACATGTAAAAACAATTTTATATGAATATTTTCCTCACAAATTTTAATGCATAACATGACTTTTATTGGCACTCAAATAATCTGAATCATTATTCAGTAATTATTTCTAATGAGTCAGTATAAAATCAATGCTATGAAGAAGGAGACAATTGTTGCACAAGAGGTGCTAATAATATTGAATGTTTCTATATGTCTATTAACATCTGTTTAGCTCACCTACTCAAAAATTGTGTGTATGTCTCTGTGAAAAACAATATGCTTAAGGGGTGGCTCAATCAGTTAAGCATCTGACTCTTGATTTCAGCTCAGGTCATGCTCTCAGGGTTGTGAGACAGAGCCCTAACTTGGGCTCCACTTTGGGCATGGAGCCTGGTCCTGCTTAAGATTCTCTCTCTCCTTCTGCTCCTCTCTCTACCTCCCTCTCTTAAAAAAATATGCTCAAGAACACATCAATGTTTCTTTTATTTAAATTTTTTCTCCATTTCTATTAGTCTCTTGGATATTTTGCTAGTGTTAATCGACTATAACTTTTCCTCCATCCAATAGAAAAATATGGATAAGACAACCTAAAATCAGCCTTTAGTGATATACCAATTACAACATTTGGAACCAACTCAACCTATGTGGTGTTTCAATATTTACTAGCAATGATATTTGCATTTGTGAGCAATACCTTTTATGATAATCCTTGATTGGCAGTATTTACCACAGAAAGTCTTAGAATTAAATGGATAAATATTTCCCAAAAAAATCTTTGGCAAACCCCTAGGTTAAGCAATGTTTGTCTCTGGCCACAATTTTTAAGGGGCTGATTTTTCCATAAGCTGATGTTAATCAACCCCTCTTGCTAACCTAGTCCAACATATTTTAGGTGGCAGTCTCTCTCCCAGTGGAATTGATCCCAAGATTAAATGTGTGACACTTACTTAGCACATACTGTATGCCTAGGACTGCACTATGATACTACCTCATTTGGTTCTCACACAATCTAACTGGCCAATCACCTTTTTACTTCTTTGGCCTCATCTCCTTGAACTTTTTCATCATGTTTATTTTTCTTGTAACAATGAGTTTATGAGTCCTAGAATGCACAACCTTCTTGTGGCCTTGTCACTTCTATTCTTTCTGCTGGAATGTTCTTTCATCAGATTTCAGTGATTAAATATACCTCTACATAAAATGGTGCTCCTGTACATACTCCCTCCTCTGTTACTTTACTTCATGCTTTAGACTGCTACTAACTGACATATATTATATATGCATTTTTGTTTATTTGTTTCTTCATTTTACTCACTTGAATAGAAGTACCAAGAAAAATAGGATATGCTTTCCTATCCTCTCCTAAATCCCTAACCAGCAGGAGAAACTTGAGACATACTAAGCATTTTTAAATAATATTGCATGAATAAATTAACATTTCTTTGAGGTGATCGTAGTTGTGTAACCGTTGTACAAATTAAGGATTTTGCTGTAGACGAAATGTGAATTTTTCCACATTCATGTAGCAAGTAAGTGGCAGAACTAAGAAATTAGAGCCCAGGTCTGGCACCTAATTTCCTATTGCAATTACTCCTTATTCTTGATTGTGGGATAACCTATTACCCCAAGGCAGTAAGCAGAGATTGAATGGGCCAGGAAGGCATGTTTTATACTTACAGAGTAATGTGAGAGAGAAGGATAGAACTTACTCTGGAGTATCATCATATTTTACCTAGGATCATAATTTATTCAATTCTGTCTTTAATATAACTTTTCCAAATTTTTAGAATATTAATTTACTTTAAAACATTTCAGAATGTGTAATATTCACTTATGTGTGTGCTTTTTCAGGTTAAAGTAAAACCTAGGTGGTGATGAGTCTAATCAAGGATGAAGTCAGTGATAGACTTTTGCCATTGTGTTAGAATGCTCACCCTCCAGAGGCAGCCACTCCAAGAATCTCTCCTACCAGCATTTTGTTCAACTTCTATTTACTAAATCTCTTAATAAATGTCAATAATATTTTTATAAGGGAAAAGAGTAACCTTTAGCTAGTGTGATAAATATTAGTTAGAGATATTATTGGGTACATTCTTTATCCTCTCTCTAATATGTGACTATTTTATGAGTGCAAATTTCTCTGATAAAAAATAATGCCATTGCTTCCTCAAAAGCAAAATGCATGAAGAATTTTGGAAATTGAACACATTTGATGTCAGATTAATTTAATTTGGGACTTTATTCCTTGAAATTTATTGCAAAATTCTTATTTGACTATAAAGGCACATATATCTGACGACCTGGGTTTCCTTTCTTTCTTTCTTTCTTTCTTTCTTTCTTTCTTTCTTTCTTTCTTTCTTTCTTTCTTTCTTTCTTTCTTTCTTTCTTTCTTCTTTCTTTATCTTTCTTTTTTCTTTTTCTTTTTCTTTCTTTCTTTCTTTCTTTCTTTCTTTCTTTCTTTCTTTCTTTCTTTCTTCTTTCTTTCTTTCTTTCTTTTCTTCTTCTTCTTCTTCTTTTCCTTCTTTCCTTCCTTCCTCCCTTCCTTCCTTCCTTCCTTTCTCTTTCTCTCTTTCTTTCTTTCTCTCTTTCTCTTTCCTTTTTGACAAGTTCCAAATGTCAGGATCTCCTGACCACATGGTTGAGATAATGTAGCCAAAATTGTTTTGTAAATTGTAAAATAGAAGCAAATATTCATATACAAAGGAAAAATTACAAAGCTCTTTCTTTTTTCAGTCCCAAAATAAACTGAGTGTCAGACAAGACATTAAGAATACAAAAACTAGTACAGCTGAATTCCTCCTCTCAAGAACTAAAAATAAACAGCATATTATACTACCATATAATGATCCCTATCATAGAGTTAAGCCCAAGATAGAATAGAAGCACATACAAAGGCTCTTGTATTCTAAACTTTGATTGGAAAAATTTTAAAAAGAGGAAAAAAAACCTAAACAACCTCACAAACCCTTTAAAATCTAGACACAGACAAACCAAATTTACTTGCCAAAAGTCATTTATAAATTGTATATTTTTATGCAAAATTATCTTCTTGATTCCTACAAATTTTTTAAAGCCAAAAAAATGATGGGAGTGGCATCACATTAAAAGTTTATTTTATTTCTGTCTTTTCCAACTTAACTATTCAGCAAAGGATTTTACTTAGGACATCCAGGGATATTACCAAGGGAAATCAATTTCTCAAATGTGTTTGCTTAGGCTCTTTAGGATATGCCAGTTAATAAAAGTTGTGATTGCCAGAGCTCAGTATTTTATTATATAAAAACCCTTTTACCCATTCCTTTGGGTCAGCTTTATAATGATGAATTGAGCTTTTTCTTAGAAGCTTGACAGTCAAGTGGAGTTGGGTTAATTTAGATCATATGAAAAGAAGCAGGTACTAGTAAATGGGATATAAAATGCTTAATGGATTCCAGAAATGGAATCAGGCTCTAGAAGGAAAAGAAATGAGATTGAGAAGGACAAGAATTAAAGTAGACTGACAGGTGATTTATCCTGCCTTTTGGGGCAAGCTGTCCTGCATTCAGGTAAATTACTCCAACACATAGTATATGATATACTTTGGATATGTTTTCTTCTTAATACATTTGTACCATAAAGATTATTTTAGATTATACTTTAAAAATGACCCAAAGCAAACCAGGAACATGACACTTCTTAAATTATTGTTATATCTGAGGCGGAGATGAAGAACCTAAAATATAAATTTAATCATTATAGCAATTTGGCTATGTATTTCAAAATATGCTGGGTCATTTGTGTTCAAGTAGTTATTTTTTCTTCATTCTTTTAGTTTTCTCAGAAATAATGAATTTGAAGGTGACACTAAATATTTGCACAATTTTGATAGAATTAGACTCCACTTAATTTGAGCCTAATATTAAAGGATATGCCCGTTTATACATTAGAGTCAAGAGGTAAAGTAAAACAACATTTAGATTGTCAGTGACAGCGGTTTAAATTGTGCAAATGACCACAAAACATCCTGGCATCTGACAGTAAAGGAGGAGATAATGAAATGTCTGGACACAAACTTGCAGCTGAGAATAAACCTACTCAGTTGAGGTTAATGGACTCTGGGACCTGCATCCAAATGTTTCTTTGCCAGTTTTTCAGCACTCCTGCAGTGTTGATGTAAATATGAAGAGCCATAAAGTAAACAATAGCTCTTCTGCTTAGAAAAAGTACTGCATGGAGCACTGGCTGTTATACGCAAACAATGAATCATGGAACACTACACTAAAAACTAATGATGTGATGTATGGTGATTAACATAACAATAAAAAAAGAATAAAGAAAGAAACCAAACGCTTCAAAAATAAAAGAAAATGTAAAAGTGGGTAAGGATTAGATGAATTATTTACAATCTTTAAATTACCTTAAGGACCATCTGATTCTAAGTCCTTCTTTAGAAAGAAAGTTGGCAAGACTAAATAACTAGTTATACATCTAGTTGATTGCTGAGTATGAGTGAGGGTGTCCTCATTCTTTTCTCTTTATCATGATGCTAATAGGCATTATGAGCATATATACCATATTTATTATCAGCTGAAAGATGTAGCCATCATTTAGCCATCCATAAACTGTGATGGGGAAAAGAAGGGCACAATGCAATGTTTATTCTTTTTCTGCAACACAGACATTGAAAAACTGAAATAATGCTAATTCTATGTGTATATGAATTTGTTTACAGATTCCAAGCAAACTCTCCAGCATCTTTCCTTCTTTAAATTTTTCTATCCCCCCTCGCAGACACATTCTAACTATACATTGTGGTTCAGGGAACATTTATAAACATAAAGTATTATTAAGTTTCTCCATAAGTAAATAAAAGTCAAGATTGCGAAAATATATTTTATAAATGGGAAATTAATTTATTAAGTAATGAGATTACTTAATAAAATATATATAAAAAGGATCCAAGATGAACATCAATTTTAAAATAAATGAGGAAAAATAACGAAAACATTGAAAGAAAGTTAAATTATGCATGTGGACAGAAAGGCAGAAAATGAAAGAGGACTGCAAAGGAGTGGAAGCGAAAAAGGATGATATTCCAAGAAAGACAGGGTAGTCAGTACTTTCAGATGAGGTACAGAAATGCAATGGGAATCATAAAGCGTACATTGCAAATAGCAACAAAAGAGTTGCACTGTGTTATCTTTTCTCATGGTTGTTGGAGAAATTTTAGTGAAGTTTTATGATGATTATTGAAGAAATAAAGGTGATTGAAACCAGATTTGGTGTGTTGAGGAATGCAGTGGGTAGAGGAATTATTGATAGCAGAGTAAACCTATTTTCAAGAGAGTCTCTTATGACGTGGAGGGGAGATGAGTAGCATAGCTGAAGGAGAGCATGGCTCTGGAGGGATACATGGTTCCAGAAAGAAGTTTTGTCTCATGTTATTACAAAATGGGTAAACTTGAACACAGTTAAATGCTGCATAAAAGAACACAGTAGAAAAAAAGTGGTTAGAGATATTACATTGTACAGGAATTGTAAATTATTTTGGGGGAGGAGAAATTCAGAATTTTTGAGACAATGATACCAATCATATGTCTGGAATTGGTCTTGACATAAAAAAACTCACTCCCATGTGTAGCGAGTACAAATGAGGAAATGACTTGTGTATACAGAGAATGATACAGTTGTTTAGAGGGGGAAATGCCAAGCAATTAAGGTCTATTAGTTTCTGTTTTTGTCTGTGAAGTAGAAAAGTATGATTGAGATGATGGGATGATCCCCAAGGAGTTTAAAAATAAAGTGGAAGGGCTTTAAATATCCACTGCAGAATGCATTGACTATTGATATATGGAAAGACTGACAGAATGCTGAAGAGCAATAATTAATGTTGTCACTGAGAGGCAGAACTACAGTGTTCTTACAGTAATTGGATGAATGAGCTAAAGAGGCAAATATTTCAACTAATTCTAGGTGTGTTTTTCCCTGTGTATGTACAACAGAAGAATAATGGTACAAAGAGTTGAAAATATTGATAAGAAATTAGATAAAAATTTTGGATCATGAAATATAAACTTGATGGGTCAATAAATGAGAATGGACCAGGATACTTACACTTCAGTGCTGTCATAATGGAATAAATAATTATATAAATGCCACTCATAACGACAGTTACACTCCCTCAAAAAAAACTGGTTTGCTCTGTATAGGATCACTTCACTAGCACTGGCTTAATTTTGGCCAAAAATCTCTTCCACTTTTAGCCTTTTGATATTTGGGTCTGAAAGCCTTTCTATCTATATTAACTTAAGTAAATTTTACTCATTCTTATAATTCACAACTTAATTACTCAGTGACGCTTTCTACTACCAACTGACCAGATAGAATCCCCTTGTTATGGTACACTATACTTCTTTTGTTCAAACCCATTCTTTATATATTTTAGGAAGATTTAAATTCCTAAATCAAACCTTTGATATTTTACCTTATTGATAAATCAATAAATATCTTCTTTGTTGGGATACCCTTACCATAGCCTTATAGATCTGAGTAAGATTTATATGTTGTAATAGTTCATTTTTACTGGGAAGATTTTCAGTTGAAAGCAGAAAGTTTAATTAAAGATTTTATTTATTTATTTGACAGAGAGAGACACAGCGAGAGAGGGAACACAAGCAGAGGGAGTGGGGGAGGGAGAAGCAGGCTTCCCACCGAGCAGGGAGCCGGATGCGGGGCTCGATCCCAGGATTCTGGGATCACGACCTGAGCTGAAGGCAGACGCTTAACCAACTGAGGCACCCAGGCGCCCAAAAGCAGAAAGTTTAATTAAAGAAAATCACTAACAATGCATGTTTTCTAATATTCACTTCAGTAGTTTTAGAATAATTTATTGACCCTCATTATATTTATAATATTTTTCAGCATTTTTATGTCAACTATAAGTTCTGTGAAGAAAGAGATCTCATCTAGCTTATATACAATCTCTCTGGCATATAATATAGTGCCTATAATCTGGTTAGCACTTGATAAATTTATTGAGAATTAAACCTTTTTACAAGTATCTGGATTCCCATTATATCCAGGCCTTTGCTAATACCGTAACAATTTCAACTTACTACGAACTTTTCATTCCTTGAGTCAGAGACAAATTTTCAGATGTGATTTTCCCTAAATTACCAAGTGAAAGGCACAGACTCTAACAACTTTCAAAAATTTCTTAGTGAAAAACTTGACACCAGAAGTGGCAAAGAGTGCTATGCAGGCAGGCAGATAGTTGAGGACACATCAAGATTTTCTATAGAATAGGCATGAAAGATGAGAATGTGTATTAGTATGGTTCAGAAAAGAAAACTTACGAAATACTCTAGCAACTCAAAAAAGTAAAACAAATACGTGTTAAATCATAATCTCATTATTTATTTCTAAGGTGGGACAGCCATGAATCTTACCTTTGTATCAGAAATGAGTAACATAAAATCCATATACAAATAGAAATGCTATTTACTTATGAATTGCTGTAGTAGTAAACATTTTGTTAGGTAATCAATTAAACCACATATTATAACTGCTTGGAGATGGTGATCCCCAAGCCACAACCTGGGGGGAGCAGGGGGCTGTGTCCCTGAAGAATTGCTTTCTCAGAAAAAAAGGAGGTGGGGGGGAATGTGAATTGATAGTCAATTCTGAGTTTGCCAAATAAAGTAGAACCTAGGAAGAAGGTAAAAAAACAAAGTAAGAAATGATTTTTATGTAATCACAGGACATTATTTTTTTTTAATTCTCTGACATTCAAAAGAGATACTTTTATTGCAGAGTATTATTTGTAAAAGGGAGCTTAAAAGTTTAGTACAGTTTGGCCCATTTCTGCTGTGCCTTCACAACGAAGCACATCTAGAACCTTTTTATTTTTTATGTCATTTCTGATATTAGAAAATGGAAATCATGTTTTGTCCCATTTCTAGTCCAAATTCAATAACAAAAAATAAGTTACAACCATAAATAATAATTTTAACTTTTAGAAATGTGATGGAAGAGAACCACACTATTTTTCAATATCTTTTTCATTTTTTTGGCTCCAGAGTCAAAATAATTTTATACTTACTGAAGTTTTTAGATCTACTGAAAAAGATTTTTTTGCCAATCCACTACACATTTATGAAAAATAAAACTTATTTATCCAAGCCTTCGAGTTACAACCTATGCAATTTTAGTAAATATGCAAATTTATTAACCCTCTGATAAATACTATTTTTAATCAGAACAGATGTGGTCTGTTTGCCCCTAGACATTTTTTTATTAATAAACCAGTAACTATCATCTTTTCTAGGCTAGTGTTACTACCAACTTCAATATTAGAGTAAGATTTATATTTCATTATAACTTACTTTACCATGAGAAACAGTTCTTTGCTTAAGAGTACAAGGCTTAAATCAGTTTAAGAAAATCACATATTAGCATCACACATTCTTATTTTTGAAGGAGAAAAATAGTGCTGAAATAAAACATTTTATAAAACATAAAACCTGATGACTAGAAAGAATAGTGAAAAAGAAATTTCAGCAATAACATAATGGATACATTTTTAGATAGAGATCTGATATGAAGTCTATGGGATAGAAATGAGTCTAAGCTTCGTCATCCTTGGTAGCTTCTCCCAAGCCTTTGATAGTACTTACTATTATTAAAACTATCCCTATGACTGACATATAGCTTTTTCTAGGGAAGATATGACTTACTGGAAACTAATTTTCCTAACTCTCTAGTAGATACTAGTAACCTTATAGCTCTCATTAAACTCAGTTATTATAGCTCACAATGAAGACTTAAAGATTAATGGTTTTTATTTGGGGGGGTGGGAAAAGAAGGCCAGTTTTGCATTTACAACATCAAAAATTCAGTCCATCAGTCTATTTGCTTCCTGTGATCTGACTTTAGCCACTTGGAATTTTCTTTTTCCCTCTGAGTTGTCAAGACCTTGGAATTTCCTGTAGATTCACTCCTAACTTCTGTCTCGCCTGAGATCCACTTCACTTCTATCCTTCTTTCTGAATTAAAGCAGCTTTACAACATATGCTACCGGTTTCAACTCCATCTGTGTATTATTTATTTCCCATTCACTGCTCTTGTCAGGCTTCACTGGGCCCATCACTAATCTTACTTACTTTGTCACTGACAGCTGATCTGTAGGCCACCCTCTTCCTCCTCATGCCAATCTCTTAAAATAATCTCTAAGAATCACCCTAAAGAGATTTCCTCTAATAGATCCTCCTCAGATAACAACAATAATAAATAATCTGATTCTGAGGAGCTGACACATGAAACAGGCATAATAGATTACTAAACTTTCATTTTATAATGATTTCTAGAAATAATGTGACATATAAGTCAAATTAGATAGTCATATAAAGCTCTAGAAACTAGAAATATGAAAAATAATGTGTGCAATGACTAATCAGCTAAAAATAAAATATCACTTCTTTCCCTTTGGAAATGTTGCTAATGATTTTATCTGATAAAATATATTTGAAACAAAGACAATATTAAGTGAACAATAATTCATTTTAGAATGGGAAAGAGGGAAAATTTTGAACTTTGATTTGGGATGTGGCTTTTTTTAATTAGGCACCTTCCCAAACAACTGTGTTGTGTGTTCTCAACTGCTCAGTTCTAGGTTATCCAGGAGTGATTCTCGGTGGTAGTGAAATGTGACCACCTTCCAAAAAATTGTCTGATCCTTTGGCTGCACAGCACTGAAGAATCTAATTACTAACAAAGTCTCTCTCTTTCTTTCACTGTTGTCGCATTCATCATCCAACTACCCATCCCCATTCATAGGGAACTAATCATATGTACAACCACAAATGTGCAGCACTATATTTCTATATCACGGAAAACATATGTTACTTTGTGTATATACATATTATTTTAGGACAAAATGATAGCTTTCTTCTCTGAGAAAATATTCAAAATCAAATTCAAAGTCATTTTTTGTCCTGAGAAAATCAATAACTAAATTTATATCATTACTTTAAAAAACATGTTTTTTTAGACTCAGAGTCACGTTATATAACATTGGAGTTTCTAAAAGTTTTGTTTTTAAAATAGATTATAGCATTATTTTTCTGTGGGACTAAACGAGCTTTCCTTTTTGCTTAAAATTTTTGTAAGGGCTAAATTGTAACTTGGAGCCAACAAATCTATATGTATTCAATACCTACTGTGGGCTCAGCACTTTTTTTTTTAACATCATTGGTACTTCTGAAGAGCTTAGTTTCCTTAGAAAAGATTGACATGTATAAAATAAGGAAGCAGAGTAAATGGGGAAAAAAAAGTAACAAAATGTGACTTTTTGTTGTGACTGTCACATCAGCTCCTTGCCAATTAGCCATGTCATTCTGTGCAAGATAATTTACATGCCTGAGACTCAATTTCCCCAATTCCAAGCTGAGGATATCGATTATTCTGAAATACATTTAATGATGAAATTCTGATTCTGAAGAAAGGACAGTACAATACAGTGTAAAATCAACAACTGGGTCAAATGGGCATGACTTATGAGATCTTTTATAATTTAGAGAAGAGAAAGTTTAACATGAATTGCAGAGATGGAGTCAGTAGTAGATATGAAAACAGAAAAGGAATAATTTACTTAAGAGTTCTAGTATCTCCTAAAACCTAGACATTAAATATAATGGGAACACATATTATAGAATCTCTTTCAGGCAGAGTAAACTACAAAGTTTTCTTCTCTTTTTAATCTAACAAGAAATAACTAATAATATTTTTTAATCACAAGAATAGAACAGATTGACACAGACAGGCTTCTCAGTGTAAGTTCTACTAGTGACATATTTAAACAAGTCTATATAAGAAAATTTTAAAAAACAAATCTAACAGAAGATTTATGTTTAACACTTAGATTCATAAGCTTTAAAATGTGATGGCCATATACCAACATCCTACTCATTATATATATAAAATGGATATTATATATAATATATGGATATGTATGTTTGTGTACAAATATGCATATATATGTGGTTATATATATGTGTGTGTGTGCAAGAGAGAGAAAATAATTTCTATTGACAACAAAATCAGAATACAAAAATCATTTTAATGATTATTTCACCTGATTGGTAAAAGTTCACAGAGCTCATAACATTTTTAAATACTTGGACAAAATATTTTTTAATTGAAATCATTCCCTTTTCGATCCTGAATTCTTTTAGAATTTCTTCCTATTGTGAATTTCCTGCATTCATTATTCAGGTCAAATGCCTTTGAATATTTCCTAGTTAACCAATAGCCCTCTTCCATGGAATGCCCATAATTAACCACAATATTACTTCTCAATCTGTTGTTATTCAAACACGATGTAAAAAAAAATCAGCTTATACAATATTCTATCTACCTGGATTTATAATGATGTTTTGGCCAACCAAAAGTAGTACACACATTATGTGAACTATTGGACTGTCCTCATTTCCAATAACCTGCTTCTGTTTGATTGAAATTTTGAACTTAGAACTTAGGAACACTCTTTTATATTTTTTTATTTTAGAAGTTTCTTGTTTTCATTTCAGACTTCTAGCCTATTGTGATTACATTGAATTTAAAAAATTAAGATTTATTGCTTCATCTTTTGTACTCGATCTATTACATTTGTGACTTCAAATATAATATGTGGATCCTTACTTAATCATTCATTTAAAATAACATGACTGGTAACAGGGAAAATCTAGGAGAAAGTCCAGACTGACACAGACCATCAAAATTATTTGCACTTAACGGCTAGGTGGCTTTCAATCCATTTTGTAACCCTGTCATCAAGTCTTCACTTAAAAATGGCACAGTTATTTTATCAAATGTTTTGTTGAAATCAAACTACGTCATGTCTATAGCATGACCCTCATTTTGAACTTAGCAACTCAAGAAAAAAATCAAGGGGAAAAAAAAAAAGAAAGAAACCAATAAAATTTGGCACGACTTAAAATATTTTGGCTCTGAATCATTCCAGTTGCCTATGCAATATTTATTCTGAATATTGTTAAAAATTATTTCTAAGGTTACTTGTTCACAGAATATAGAACACCCTTTTAAACTTTTGAAAAATAAATTCGTCTGCTATTTGTGTTTTTGACTCTCTTCTAGTCCTCTACTTCTCATTAATGGAAAACAGGCTCGGGACGCCTGGGTGGCTCAGTCAGTTGGCTGTCTGCCTTCAGTTCAGGTCGTGATCCCAGAGTCCTGGGATCGAGTCCTGCATCAGGGTCCTTGCTCACTGGGGAGTCTGCTTCTCCCAAACAGCTTGCCCCTGTTTGTACTCTCTCTCTCTCTCTCTCTGACAAATAAATGAATAAAATCTTTTTAAAAAATAAATATTAAAAAAAGAAAAAAGAAAAACATGCTCCACATTCATTTGGGGATGTATTTCATCCGGACCTTAATGTTAAACTTACTTTAAGTGCCTAGAAAAGCTTGAATTACAATACTAATTCTTCCATTACTGGCATCCACACTTCTTAGCTTACTCTTCCAGCCTCAGCTAAAATGCCATTTCTTATATGAAATGTTTTTGTATCTGAACCTCATTTGAAAGTGATCATCTTATCCTCTGCCTTTTTTACCTAAAATATTTTTATAACATTCAATTCCTCCTCTATAAAAATTATTTTTATTTATCACATTCATATTTTCTATATTTTCTATCTTAAAAATATTTTTTCTTTAGGGGCGCCTGGGTGGCTCAGTCGTTAAGCGTCTGCCTTCGGCTCAGGTCATGATCCCAAGGTCCTGGGATCGAGCCCCGCATCGGGCTCCCTGCTCCGCGGGAGGCCTGCTTCTCCCTCTCCCACCCCCTCTGCTTGTGTTCCCTCTCTCGCTGTGTCTCTCTCTCTCAAATAAATAAAAATCTTAAAAAATATATATTTTTTCTTTAAAATCCTTTTAGCCAATTCCAATTTGTATGATACTCTTGAAGTGTGTGTCAATCAGCAATTGTGTTGAGCCAAGGCTGGTTTGCAAACTTGATAATGTTAGGTCATCTCACTTTCATGCCTCGCACTTCAGGACTTTCCACAGAAAAGGAGAAGTCCTGACATATTCATTGCATCAGAACATCCAGAACTTCTAATTTTTGTCTCTTCTTAAGACTGCCAAAGATTCCTGAGTTTCTCTCTTCAGATTCTTAGCCCCAGCAGTTCTCATTGTCTCAGTACTTTCTGATGCCTTCAAGCATATGGTTCCTGCATTTTAACCATACATTTTTAAATGAGATTTTTGGTGTAGTAAAAGCTAAACTACCCTATCCAACTCAGAAGCAGAAATTTCTTAACTAATTAATATTTTTATGTATTTCTTCCTGCCATATTTATATTCTCTCTCCCTCTATCTCTATCTCTGTGAATATCTATTTATATATACCTACACACAAGCCATATATGACTGTGTGGGATACTGACATTTGAGATGCATGTATCTAATTAAGGGCAGAGAGATAGTCATACTGATTTTTATGTCAGCGATGTTTTCTACTTATTTGAAACTCAAAAATGAATAAATTAGAGGCATGGGAAATTGTTCTTTGTTGGGATATCCAAGATAGCCTTCCATAAATTAGCTTGTTTCAGGCGGGCTAACCACTGTGATGCCCTCTTTTCATTACTTACCATGTTCTTTCACTTATTTGGATTTTTAGACTCTTATATTCTTTTTATTTTACTCATGTATTCTGAATTATTTCTTCCAACTATGGTCTGTTAACTCTTTTTAAAAATAAGTATTCCTTATAGTATTTAACTCTTTCAATTTCAAAAGTTGTCAAGATTTTACTAGGAGAATAAAGACTTCACACTCACAAAAGGGGAGAATATATTACATATTCTACAGATTATTTCAATGGTTCAACTAGCTCTAATTTTTCAGGTTACTAAGAGAAGAAACAGTTCTCGTAAATTCTTCCTGGCAACTGTCAAATGAAATATCTATTTATGTTTGGTCTGGAGATGTGGGCAACTAACTGCCAGTAGATTCATTTATACCAGTACTTGGAAAGTAGCCTATACCGTTTCCAATCACAACATTCACAAAACCTAACTGGTTTCTTGTCAAGAACATCTTTTACCAAAAATTTGCTAGATGAGTAAAAATAAAAATGAGCTGATCTAATATTTTACTTATCTCTTTTTAACTTTATTTTTGCTGTTTCGTGAGCACAAACGAACTAGGGTCCTTGAATTTTTTGTTCCAAAATTCACAATTCATGAATTTTCTCTTATTATTTAAAATGCTTGCTTAAGCTCCAACCATCAGATCTATAATCCAACCAGCAGATTTTTTTAAGTGAAAAAAAAGAGACTTTTTAAAGGACATTTCCATTGTATAGCACATATATTTTATTTCTCTTATTCTAGATTTTACACATATAAATTGCTAGAAAATAAATGTTAGTTTATACCATTAAGTGTCAGTTAGAAATCACTGATACTATTTCAAAGAGAGAAAGGAAGAAGATATGGTGGGATAAGCAACAGAGAATCTCTGTCACAATTACCCATTTGAAGAGGGTCTCATAATCTTCGTTGAATTATTTATTTCAATGCCAATTTCAGTCTTATTGTCACTGACCATATCCAGGCCTGGCAAAATCGCTTTTTTAAAAAAACATTTTATTTATTTATTTGACAGAAAGAGACAGTGAGAGGGGGAACACAAGCAGAGGAGTGGGAGAGGGAGAAGCAGGCTTCCCGCTGAGCAGGGAGCCCGATGTGGGGCTCGATCCCAGGACCCCGGGATCATGACCTGAGCCGAAGGCAGATGCTTAACCGACTGAATCACCCAGGCACCCCATAAAATGGCTTTTTAAAAAGCATTACATTTTACAACTTTTTGAACAAAGCAAATTGATGTTGTCAGTGGTCAAATGCTAGGGGCTTATTTTATGATAGCATTATTTCATAAATTGCTGCATCAGTTTCCTTTATTAAGCAGAATCCTGCTACCTTATAACAACCTGGTTTCATTTTATTTGAAAAAATTTGACTCAAGAGAATAACCTTTTGTCATAGTCCCTGGCTTGTCTGCCATGGAAACTGTATGATGAATGAATATATCAATTTGTCAAGTGCAATCTTAAAATGAACATGAGTAAGTTTTAGTGACTGATCATTATAGCATGTTGTCCACTTAACTGTAATGGAATATTTTAGCAAATCATCCTAGAAATTAAACTTAAAAGTCTCTTTAGCATTATTTCAGACACTACTACCATTAAAATACGTTTTAATGAAATGGCTCTGTAGAGGATGTCACTTACATGAATTATTTTTTCAAAGGAGCTACTAAAAATTATTTTTTAAAAATGTTTAGAATTATTGTTTGTTAAGATGTTCCTTACTTGAAAAAATCAGATAATTACCTTAATGGGTTCATTATGTGACTAACTGAACAAACAACTATGTGTATATATATATATATATCCCAATTCTTCAGAATTTTACTGAGTGGTGGTCCCAGAAATGGCCCTTTATGATATTTATAGTCTCTGCTTTATATATTGCCAAAAAAATATATTTTTAGTGCAGTAAAGTCATATTATGTTACATATATTACAGACAAGAATAAATAATGAATTTTCACATTTTTGCAGTAGAAACCATTATTGTGATAGTAATGGTTTTTTACTATCATTATTAGTATATATAGCCGTATAATGGTTTAAAGTTATTCTTAGAAAAAAAAACACATATCACTACATGGTGAAATAGAAAAAGCCGTGTAAATTCAAATAGGTACAAAACAAATTTCTCACCATTTGATAATTACAAACCAATAGAATGCGTTAATAGGTTGAGATTCCAGTACTGGCACAAAATAAAAGTAGGGTTTCTTATATACAATGTGTAGCATTGATATGTGTGTGTGACTTCTAATAGTTCTTATGCTTCCAGATATTTGTTCTCAAGCAAAAAAGATACCAGGTTATAAGGAAAGAAATAAGTTTCTTTTATGATTATACTAATTAGTGGAGAGGTAGTGAAAATTTTCAGCACAATATTTTTTCTTTCTATGGTGTTATACAAGAAAACTCAAATAAAACTTGGGAATGTCATTATGAATTTATATATCTAACAATCTTTAGCCCTATTCTTCAGTTTTTTGATAGTGCTGATTTAACTAGACTTACCAAGGAGTTTGAAGTAACAAGTCACTTTATCTTTAGAATTCAGATGAGTTCTGTATAATAATAACCTGTAAAAACTTCAATATCAGTCACTGTGATTAGTTAAAAGAGTATTTGAACTGAGCATAAAATTTTAAAATGGACTTTATTTCAGAATATTTAAATAAATCAATTAATCTACCTTTTTTATTGCTGTTTTTACATTATTTATTTCCAAATGGATATATATTCACATGTGTATATATCGACAGAATTAAAAGTGTGTACATATGTATATTTATAATAATTTAAATATATGTAACAGTCATGGTGTCAGCAAGAAATAAACATACAAAAGAGGTAATTGAAGACATTTTAATAAAGAGAATATTTACAAAAGAGTAGGGAAGATTAATAGAAATCAACTGAGAATAGTGAAGCACCCTGATGTAGCAAAAGAAAAAAAGCCATTATCACCTGTACACTTGAAGAGATAAGATAGATCAGTGGTTACCACATACAGGAGAGCTCAAGACTTGTAGCCAAGAGAAGACGGTGTGACAGGAACTGTTATTTTCTGAAGATGGATAGATGGGGGGGAAAGATCTAGCATGTCTCTCCCTTCAGTTGGTTGATTTCAATGTCTAATTCTAAACAAAAGCTTGATTGTGGTCCACCTCCCAAGGCAGAGCAGGATAGGAAAGATTGGGGAATGGATCTGAGGATGTAAACAGAGTTTATTGTCTATATTATTTTATAATAGAATTAGGGCCTTTTCAGAAGCAAGTGAAAGAAATGCTGAAACTAGCTTAAACTCTCTCTCTCTCTCTCTCTCTATATATATAGTTTAATATATATAATATATATAAAAAGAATTGTGGATGGATGGATGGATGAATATATATATATATATATTACATTCCTGGCATAACTGTGGGGATTTTCATTACACTGGGATAAATTTAATGAACAAAGACTGAGTTCTAGAGAAAAAGATATTGAGTTATTGAAATTAAGGATAGTGCCACTAAATCTCTCCATCCATCTATCCATTCATCCATCCACCCATCCACCCATCCATCCATCCATCCATCCACCATTCTTTCCATTCATCCATGTATTCTTGTATCCATTGTTCATCTCTATTTGCCATTTTTTGTCATTCCTATAGACAGGATTTCTTCACGTGGCTAAGATGACAGTGACAGGCTGCACCTTTCTGTCAATTTAATGATCCCAAGGGGAAAATATTATTTTCCCAATTTCTACATATTTATTTAAAAGAAAACAATGATGGGCCCTATTTAGCAAATGCATTCAGAAGAATACGTTTGGAGAGATATGCATCATTTTTTTTAAGGATTTTATTTATTTGACAGAGAGAGAGCCAGCACAAACAGGGGGAGCAGCAGGCAGAAGGAGAAACAGACTCACCACTGACCTGGGATCCTGATGCGGGACTCCATCCCAGGATCCCTGCATCATGACCTGAACCGAAGGCAGCTGCTTAACCGACTGAGCCACCCAGGGGGCCGAGGTGTGCATCATTTAAATAACAGTGACCAAACACATTTTGCACAAATTCATGTACATGAATTTATATCAAATAGTACCAGGCTGCTAGGCTCCTTGATCTCTTTATCTCCTTTCCTCTGTTCCACCTCAGCTACCTATGTCCAAGGTCAAGTTCTGGCACTAGGTATAATCAGAGCTCATGTTACCTCTGAAATAAACAAATTAGTTAATTAAACCTAACATTCTAATCTCCAATTACCAATTCTTATCCTTCTGGTTCATTTAATTAAGGTCTCTCATTATAGTAGTTCTTTAACCTCTATGAGATCTGAGATCTAAAATACATGTAACATGTAATCTTCCATTTTTAAAGTATTTTTCAGAGAGGTGCTTGGGTGGCTCAGTCAGTTAAATGTCTGACTCTTAGTTTTGGCTAAGATCATGATCTCTGAGTCTTGAGATAGAATCCCATATTGGGGGGCACCTGGATGGCTCAGTCGGTTAGGTGGCTGCCTTCGGCTCAGGTCATGATCCCAGGGTCCTGGGATTGAGTCCCACATCGGGCTCCCTACTTGGCGTAGAGCCTGCTTCTCCCTCTCCCTCTGCCTGCCTCTCTGCCTACTTGTGCTCTCCTTCTGTCAAATAAATAAAATCATTAAAAAAAAAAAAAAAGAATCCCGTATTGGGCTCCAGCTCAATGCAGTGTCTGCTTGAGATTCTGTCTCTCTCTCTCTCCCTCTCCCACTGGCCCTATCCCCTCTCACATGTGCACACTCTTGCCCTCTCTCTCTCTCACAAAAAAAAACAAAAAAAAACAAAAAACAAAACAAAACCAAAAAAAAAAAAAAAACCCTATATCCCTCAGCTATATTCTGCCTTCTGCTCTGGATAGTCTGATGTAGTCATCCTGTATCCATTCCGTTGTGCTTATTGCTCTCACCTACACCATTATCTAAGTATGTTCTCTGTCATTGGTATCTGATATCCATGATATCCTTAAACCTTTACAGTAATATTCAGAAGACAACTACTATTATCTCCACTTTACAGATGAGAAAATTGAGACTCAGTATTAATCTGTATAAGACCTCATAGCTGAAACAGTAGCAGGTCTGCACAGCTCCAGACTCCATGTTTTCCACATTAAATAGAATTATTAATCTATATAAAATCACAGAAAAAGAAAAAAAAAACAATAAATGATGAGGAAAATTTATTTACAACTTTAAAGTTTTAAAAATGTACCTGTAAACTCCCTGAAGGGAATATCTATGCTGTAAGGGGGGAACAAACCATTTTATTATATTTTTTAAATATGTGGCTTAAAATATACTGTTGTTTCTCAGATTCAAATCATAGGATCAGCTTTAAAATAGCTGTGACTATGCTGTGAATTTAGTAGAACAGGAAGAGAAGACTATAAAAACTTGCATACATGCCACTACCCTTTGTAGCTAAAATTGCCTGAAGAATGCCATTCGTATATTCCTATTTCTAGGACTGATAACTTCAAATAATCATGTTCTTCTTTCATTTTTAGAATTCTACATGGAATTATGATAGATATTTAGAAGGATAGGTGATTTAGAGACAAAGTGCTTATATAATGGACAATGTGGCATAAAGTAATGTTCATGGGTTTTAGGTAATCTGAGAGTTGATCACTCACCCTGCTGTTTCCTAGCAGTAAGAAAATTACTTAACCTCTCTAATTAGCTGTCACTTCATCTGTAAATTTATAACAATATATATCTAGGCATTCAATAAAAAATCTTGGAGGGGCACCTGGGTGGCTCAGTCTGTTAAGAGTCTGCCTTTGGCTCAGGTCATGATCCCAAGGTACTGGGAATCGAGCCCCACATCCAGCTCCCTGCTCAATGAGAAGTCGGCTTCCCCCTTTCCCTCTGCCACTCCTCCCCCACACTCATGTTCTTGCATGCTCTGCTCTCTCTCAAATAAATAATCTTTTAAAAATAAATAAATAATCTTGGAAATGATAAATTAATATTTAAGAACACACCTAGGATGGAGACTGACCAAAATTGATAAACAGTGAAGTGCAATAATAAAATATGAAAGCTATATAACATTGAACTAATTTTTTCATATTTCAAAAATTTTCAGAGAACCATTTCTTACTGCAAAAAAAAAAAAAAATAAAATACTGTGTTTTTCTTGACCTGAGTTGATTTAAGAAACTTTCCTGTCAAACCAATTTTGTTTCTTATGACTGCATTTACGTTCCAAGACAATTAGGATTTGAAAATGCTTTTAAATCCTGGAGGTTAGTTCATCTTCTTTCAGACTTTCTTCTAGCCAAGAGTAGTTGGCTTAGTTAAGGGTAATGGCTTCCAACTACCAAGAATGAGGTTTGTTGTTTTTTTTTTTAAACAAAATCTGAATCCTAATGCTTTCTACATATTTCTTCTATAAATTAACCATTGCTTTTACAAATGCAAATTGATATCACAAAAAGAAAAACCTTGCAAAATGTATTAGTAACTTTTCTGGAGCTCTATAAGTCCTTTAAGATTAATGGTAGACATATGCACCAAAGTAAAATTGCTTCGATTACCACATTAAGCTGAAGAAAACTTAAAAAAAGGGAAGGTCATATTTTATATTCAACTAGTAAAAGATCAAGTATTTTTCCACCATATTTGATAGACTTCAAACTCCCTTGGTATGTAATGCTCTATGGAATAAATAGTTAAAAAGAGAAAAAAATGAGATTAATTACAATCGTGTTCATTTGCGCCCACTGATAATGAAATTCAGCTTTTAAAGAAAGAGATAGAGAAAACTCTTGGCTTAACAAATTTAGATGGTAGTTAATTCAAATGTCAGTTATAGCAAAGCCCTTAATACTTTCAGGTAGCCAGAGGACTTCATTTTCAATTTTTTTGAGTAGCTTAAGAACTTATCATTTTAGCAGCTACTTGGAAAAATATGCTACACAGGGAAACTTCTATTTATTAAGAAAAGGGCTCCTCATTGTTTTAACATGCAAATGACAACAAATTTAAAATAAACTACTCCCAACAAAAAACAAACTAGAACTATAAAAACAGATAGAAAAAATAATTGTATCTGCTTTTGTAATACCTATTATTTTTGTGATATTGATCACTTCAAATAAAAAGAAAGAAATATATAAATATATATATTTATTTATAAATATATTTTTAAAATTACGTATTCCAATTTAAATGTTTAACCCTCAAGGGTTAAAGAATAATTTTACAATTTTTCAGAAAACAGAACCGATCACAACACAATCTGCTTTGGTTAAGGTTTCCCCAGAGGAGGAAAGAAAAAGTAGTGGAAATTTTTTCTCTCACTTGACAAACATTCTTATAACTGATGTCCTGAGGGCTTTGTTTGTTTTTGTGTAGTTTAGGGTTGCCAGATTTGCAATTAAAAATGCAAAATGAAAAAAATATGAATGCCCCATTAAATTTGAAGTTATTGATGAGTTAATATTTAACATAGTATGCATGATATACTATTTGGGACATACTTATATACCAAAAAAAAAAAAAAAAAACCTACCCATTTATCTGATATTCAAATTTAATTCATTTTCTACTTATTTAGCAACATCAGTTCAGTCATACTAAATTCTCAGTTAAAATCCTTTCTAGTGTTCAGGGAAGGCTGTTCCTTTAATTTTTACTAACTTTCCAAGATAAAGAGATAAGGGATATCCTTAACAGGTGGGCAAACTAAAATATTGGAGGATGGTTAAATGGAATAAATACAACTCAGTCATTAGGCCTGTGTTTTAGCTCTTGCTCTGTTCTTTTCTTATTATTATCACACATCAATTTTTAGGCACATATTATTCCATGCTGACTTACATGTTTATCACTTAAGATTTTTCCCCTCTTGGGGAGAAGAAATTATTAAATTGGGACACAATTTTGTTCAGTGGAAATATGTAAATAAAAAGAGCAATATAATGTAGTGTTAGGCTTTAAGGTATGTAGAAATACATAGTTTCTTGTGCATTTGTTTTTTATCATTTCCCCTTTCACTTTACTTATATCACATAATCAAGAATCTAAGAATCATATATAGTATGTTTGCTCCTGAGCAAAAAAGTAAATAATGGATAATTATTCTTCTTTACTTCATTTCTGATATAGAAGGAATAAATTGTCTCTCAGTATTTCTGTTGACATTATAATATTTAGTTCACCTTTATTAAGTTCATAAAAGACCAGATTCCTGGGTAGAAAACGTAACTCCTTGTAGTGAGGCATGACACCTGTCAGGTTCTC